>NC_086241.1:42805000-43105000 GCF_036321145.2 Pelmatolapia mariae
GCAACATAATACGTCAGGTAAAATGAGGCCAGAGGATCCCTGATGCCAGAAATTGAGTTGGGTGCCAGCACAAGTGAATCAAAGCAAAAATGTCTTCCAAAGAACCAGTCACATCAGTGCTGGAAGTCGTTCCATTTTAAGGCCTATCCTGGAATGAAATTGAATCGAACAAGTTGAATTGGTGATCCTTACGTCTTTAACGTCTTAGAAAATCAGCTGGAAATTAAATGGCAATGCATAAAAACGAACGTACATCCCTTCCTTTTAATGCTACTGAGACAAATCTGTATATGAACCAACAACAATAAAACAACAGTAAAAAGGGTTTGGCAATCCATTCATACCACTCTTTGTCGATGACACACACACACACACACACGCACACACACATACACACACACACACACACACACAGGGAAGTTATACTACTGGTTTTACTACTGCTACTGCTACAAGGAGCACACACAAACGTTACCATGGTGAGGAGGTATGCTGCTGGCCGGCCAGGTGAAGGGTCTTGGGCCGGGCGGCGGAGCAGCTGCCTGCATTAGCTGGCCGCTCCCAGTAGGGGTCACTGCGAAACACACAAAAAAACGTGAAGAGGTTCTTTAACGACAGCCACATGAAAAAAGGAGAAGAAGAAGAAGTGGGAGTAAAAATAAGACTTAAATGAAGAATAAGAGGGAGAAAACGGGAAAATCAAGTGAACAAAGACAAAAAAGTAGGAACAGAGCATAGGAACCAAAGACAAAATAACCACACAAAGCACAGTGCAAATGTCATGGAAAATCAGAGAATTAGATGCAAAATATATTCTGCAGATAAGCAGTAGGTAAATGATAATTTGGCAGTTCATGTGAAAAAATAATGAAAGATTGGGCATTTCCAGCTCAGTGGACAACAAACTGTGGACCTCTCAGTCTCAAGTCTATATGAAAATAACACTCAAAAAAGAATCCAAATACTTTGTTTAATTACCCATAAACAGGCAGCTGCGATAGCTGCGGGAATATCTTTAACATAGAGGGTCCTGCGGATGTGATGTAATATGGCAATATCTGTGTGAACTGGGGGTAGCACACTCAGCATTATCAGGACCACAAATGCTATCAGCACCCATATGAAAAAGATTGCTATAAATGATATATAGTGCAAATATTAAATATACTATGTCAACTTATGTGATATTTTCCCCCCAAAAAAATAAGTTTAGTACTTAAAAGCACAATATTTACCTATGAAAGAATAGACATCTCAGAAAGCAATAAATGTAGGCTACACACTTATACATGTGGTACTGGCTAACCGGAAAACTAAATTTCCATAAGGGATGTTTTCCGTAACAAGTTAACGATAAGTTGGTAACTTTGCTGCAAAAATATTACCGTACTGGCATGGACTCACGGTGTGTGATGACTTACTACTCTGCTATTTAACGGCCACAAACAATCCAGCATCAGCACAGCATAGTAAATTAATGTACTTTAGTAATACAGTGCGAGTTTATCTGCAAACTTTACTTCCCTTAACACGAGTCACTTTGGGGTTTTTGTAGCTTCTTCTTTCAGGCATTGGAAGAGCGACTCACTGAGTCAACAGATGCAGTCAGTCTGTTTTTAATTTGTTGCATGAAGAACTGGAGGCAGACAAACTGTTTAATTCTTCATTTATTTACCCGTCTTTTTTATTCTTTTTTTATCTCCTTCTGCTGCTACTTCTCCACTTTCCATACATTTGAGCTTAGCTAGCTTAGCTAGCTCCACAGTGAAGCTGCGTTACTTCCTCATCTTACACGTGTTTCATCAAGTTTGTTGCTGATCTGAATGCGTGACTGAAGTTTGAAAGTTTGACATGTGATCAAACTGCTTCCTGTGTGTCAGTGACATAAACCGGATTTTTAGGATCTACTTAAAAAAGGCACAACTCATTAATGCACGTATTTCACTATATAATGTGCAAAGATCGTCCAGTCATCCATTTTCTGCTGCTTATCTGGGACCAGTTTGCAGAGGCAGCAAGCACAGAGCCATAGACTTTCCTGTGTGTCATGACTAACCCTCCTCAATCCGCCTGTCAATCCCTCACTGCTCTCACTTGTGAACAAGACCCACACATACTTAAACTATTCCACTTGGGCCACCAACTCATCCTTGACCCAGAGTGGGTAATTTAACCTTTTAGAGGTTTTACAAATATTTTCTAAATAAAATGCCCCAAATCTAACTGCCACACAGGGAAATTACTTACAGTCTTTCTTACAGTGTTAACATCATGTACCCTCTACAAGAAGCCACACTAATTAAGGGAGAGACAAAACTGTAAAGTTGGATGATAAAGGTTAAAAAAAAAAGTATGACGGCCAAAGGTTTTTAAATCACACTCAAGTGCAAACACTTACATTCAAGGGGGCTTTAAATATGCCACAAAACAATGTGGCATATTTAACACATATTTAACACTCTTTTGTTTGCTTAGAATATAATCGCTTATTTCAGATGTATTTCAAGATGTATCTGCCACCATGATTGGTCGCCTAAAACTTCCCGCCCTTGGAAACAGTCACAAAAAAAAAAAAAAAAACTAACCTGCAGTTTGGTGGTAGATTTGATTTATTTATTTCTTTTCTTTTTGAAAAGGTAAATGTTGCCAATTGGGACTCAACGGGCAGGCAAAGTGACACCGGAGTCAAATACAAAATACAAAGCAGCCCCAAAGTGACTGTCTATGAACAGTGAATTATTTGAATTTTACACACCCACCAAAGACAGGCTGTCAAAACCCATGCCGGAATGGATTTTTCATACTGAGAAAGGGAGCGAGGGAGAGCCAAGGAGAATAAAAGAGAGAAGGGAAAAAAAACAGGAGGCAGAAAGAGGGAGAGAGACTCTGGAAGACAGAGGAAGGAGGAGGAGAGAGCGAGTGGGAGAAGCAGTGAAGCGATGCTGGCTTGCAGGAGAACATTAGCTGCACTGTGTAGCGCACCATAAAACCATTGACATTGTCGGTCTTGCTTTGTGGACAAGTATTATTGTAAAACACAGTTTTCTGAGGCGAGCCGGCCGCTATTGTTCTTGTCAGAGGGTGAAGCGAGGGCACCGCCGGCATAACTTATTTCAGTTTAAAGCTACCGGAGAAGGCAGCGAGAGTTGGTTTTCAAATTAAACGACTGCGATGTAAGTCCAGAGATTGTATTACTTTTAGATTTGATCTCTCGATGCATGACTAGGAAACAGATCGCTTCTGTTGTGGGGGAAGGGGAAAAACAAAACAATAAAAGATAAGAAGAGTGCTGTCATGTGCAAGAAGAAAAGCAGGTTTGTTCTGTCACTGAGGTCGGTGTACTTTGTTGATTATACGGCAGGCTTTAAGCAGGTTTCAAGAGACACAGAGTCTGACTCGGCACAGAGACTACTATGTTAAGTTCCAGTCCATGTAACGGGCACGAGAAGATTCTAGGAGTTTTGAGCAATGTGTTGTGTCATGACTCACATTATATATTAAAAACAACAGGAGTAAAATATGACATCTGCCTGCTCCAAATCTCTTAGGGTAAATGAAAAGCTGCTTTACTCAGTTGTCCTTGTGATTGCCTTTGCTTGATGGATATTCTTAAAACCTGTAAACATTTATCTCGGTGACACTGAGTCCATCAATTTCTTTGGAGTTTTCACTTGTCAAGGTCATTGACTCTGATCTCATCAATATCCTTATACAAGCAGGGAATCAAATGGTTCTTAATAATGTAAATGCATCACTGTAGTTCAATACAAGTGATGCTTGTATTGAACTACAAGTGATGGAGGTCTGGAATGCTGCAGAGCCTTTTAGCGTCTTTTAGCTCCTAATTTTGGTAAATATACTCTTTTTTGCTTCCAGTCTTTTCATCAGACAACCTCTAATAAACCTGCTTCATGTGCTCAACACCAGACTGCAATTAAGCAGTGACCAATGACTGAAGAAAGAGAAAATGTAATTACATACCACAGCTAAATGAAAAGTCACTATTGACTTGCTTTAGACAAAGTATGCATTTTATTTCACTTGCATGTCTTTTTTGCACGCTTTTGACTTACAAGGCTTTGAAAATATGTGTTTGTCTATATGGCCAATTTAAAAGGTGATAAGAGAGTAGCCAGCTAGAAGCATGTGTGACTTTTAATGCTAATAACGCTCAAGAAATTGTCCATCAATTCCATGAATAAGAATCAGAAAACATGTATCCTTAGTTTTGTGTTTTTGTTATCACTGTAGCACTTCCTGGTTTGGACCCAATCAGAAGACCAGAATGAAAAGCTTTTTTTTCACAGATACTTTTATTCGAGTGATGCACAGTTTCAGTGAACAATATTGCTCAACTCAGAAAATCATAGTAAAAAAATTGCACAATGTTTTCAGACTGAACGTAATCCCAGATAAAACAACAACTATACGTGACTGGTTTTCAGACCCACCAATAACAATTCAGTCTGGTACTGTAGCTACAAGTGAATGTAGAATAAGCTTACACCTCCTGTTATATTATTTCATCAGCTGGTACAATCCAGAGAGTGTAGCCAATCATCAACAAATTGGCATACATGTGCCAAAAAAATGAACTTTTTCTCTTATTTCTTCAACAAAAGTAACCATTAGTCCTTCTTTCTATTTCTTTCTTTTTTTTACATTTTGAAAGCTTTAGCAAGATTGTTAATTGTTTATAATATCTCTCACACCCTACAATTCCCAGGCTGTCCAAATGCTGACATTTTGTCCCAGACACTGGAATGTCAGAGATACACATGAGGTGTTGTTTGGCGTCAGCGCCACACCAGCTGCGGCAATATTAGACACCGAGTGACATATGGAGTAGCATATGGGCTGTCTCATGTTCGCAACTGTGACAAAGTCGAGATATTGAGAAAGGTTGGTTATTGGCGGTATAAATCAGATCACTCAGAAAACCAAGTTTTGAATCCCATTATTTTTATTGTTTCACTTTCCCTCCACTGTAGTGACGTTTAAGTTGTGATAAGGACAAAACTTCTGGTCTCAGATTTGCTTAAAAACCTTTCATCTAATTAGAAATCCCAGTCTTCAATTAATTCAATACAAAATACTACATAGAGTGCACTATACAGGTCATCGGATGTTCAAGATGGGCTTTACGTCTACCAACAACTGCTCACACTGCCAAACCAATTCACTGGACAATTATATCCACGCTCTTTGGTTCTGTCCACCTGTTCAGAAGTTTTGGCGCGAGATATGTGAAGACTTATCAAAGTGTCTGAAATGTAACATTCCAACTTCCCCTTTAGTGTGTTTGTTGGGCAGCTTAGATAATGTCACTTCAGAAAAGAATATAGCCCATATGGTTTTCACTGCCCTATGCATAGCCAAGAAAACAGTCCTCATGAACTGGAAAAATAAAAATAATCTTAATTCTAACCAATATAGAAATTATCTATTAGATTACATTAGTCTTGATACAGCCTCTGCCACCACATCAGATCAATTGCTCTGGGCTCCTTTGATCAGCTCCATCACCTAGTGGGGGTGGGGGGGTCATAGTTTGGTCCCACCTTCACTGTTGTGATTGGTGTGGGGGTAGGGACAGGCTTAGGGCGTCGGGGGGTTCTCCATGAGCATCTTCCTTGGGGGGCTCAACCCGGGGTAGCGGTCATGGCCAATTAAGGGCTCTGTTGGCTCTTAGGTGACGGTTTCCTCGTGGCTGCGTGCAGCGGGGCTAGGGGAGGGTCTGTGCTGACGGACGTGGGTTACTGACCTGGTAGCCTGGCTGCCCCTGGGTGGGTCCGGGACGCGCGTGAGGTTCTGGGGGCGCTCCGTCTCTGGGCTGGGGCCCTGGCCGGGCCTCGGGGGCTTGGGTCCTGGTTGGTGTGTTGCCGGGGTTGTGGGCGGGTGGGTGTATGGGGGCCCAGCCCTGGCGCAGGGTGCCGCCAGTGCATCGAGCCACCTGGGGGGCTCTTCAACTGGTGGGGGAAGCTGTTACATCTTGCAGGAGCTTTCCTCTCTTCAGGAATTCTCTCTGCAGGAGGGGGAGATACAGGAGAGGTGGAGGAAGATCTCAGCCTGGGCGTCTATTGTCTTGTGTAGTCTGGAAGATGAGTGGATGATGGGGTGGGTGCAGTTTTCTCTGTGGTGGGGTTGGGTGGGCTGTCCCGGGCTCTGTGGGCCGGGCGGCGCTGCTGCACTGGGCCCCGGTCCGGATGGGCCTGGGCCCCCTTTCCCTGGCGGGTTGCAGAGTATGGGGGTGCCTACTGGGGTCAGCGGGGGAGCTGGCCCCAGGGAGGGGTCACTTGCCCCTCCCTTCCTTCCCTCCCCATCTCCAGCTGCCTCCCTCTTCCCGCTCCACCACAATCACCCACACATGCAGGGCCTTGGGGTAAGGGTGTGTCACCAGGGTGCAGAGGAGGCATCCCCCCCTCTGTCCCCTTCTGGCTGCCTCTGCCTCAATTTTATCTCACAACTTAGACATTCACATTACTCACACTCTCATAACACATACATATAGGATCTTGGGGGTGGGCACGCAACACGGACTCCAAATTACCATCAGGGTGTACACCTGGCGTCGTTGCCCACCTCTCAATTTTAAATACACGTAGATAGTGCTGGGCGATATGACGATATATATCGTGTGGACGATAGAAAAGTGTCTATCGTGCCGTTTGTCTTCTATCGTTTCTATCGTTTCTAACCTTAATTTTATAAATTATTACATAAAATATATCATTAACCCTTTACAACCGGTCGGAGCAGGCACACTCCGTTTTCCCTAACTATTTTTAAATCCCTGTAGAACTGGAACCACGTAAGATAGCGCAATAATGTTTTTTGCATATGAAACCGTAGGAGTTGTACTTGCATCTTATTCCATTAGCTTGCCCTAGGTCACTGTTTCCTTCCACATAGAGCTTTGCAAAAATTGCATAAAAAGCACTTCCACCAACAAAAACATAATATTCCAGACTTGCAGCAACAAAAACAAAATATTCCAGAAACACGCTTTGCCGATCCGATCAGCTGTTCATAACACTTCCTACGTTGGAATATAAGTCAGCGCGAACTATCGCATGTCCGCCATTACCTGTCCAAAACCGGAAGTGACGTCATTTTCGCGGAAAATGTAGTTTTTTTAGCTTCAAAGCCTATGTTGGTGTTTTTAAAAGTCATGTTTGACTTTATGCTTTTCTGTATCGTTTCTGGGATGCTTAGAAGTCAAATTACACTCTTGGAAATAGTTTATTTTGATGCACATGCTGTGTTTTTGCATATTTGCATTTATTTATTTTCATTTTTCCTGTAGTATATAAAAATTTGTGTATCTCAAAAATAAAACTATGAAGACACTCAAAATAAATTTCTCGTGGTTGGAAACTATTTTGTGCAACTTTTTTGTATTTACAGTTTTAAGGGATAAGCCTCTTAAATTTCTCTAACTAGAAATATATGTAAAAAAACAAAACAAAAACGATTTTCAATTTTTTTGTAGTTTATTGCACTTTTTTTGCAATTTATGTAGTTACTATGGACTTAATGCATACATATTATTAAAATTTGGGCTATAATGGTTGTATTGATGTGTAGCAACTTGAAATGCTCCCACAAATGGCACTACAGCATGTAAAATGTAAAGATAAGCTCTGGCGGACTTGGTTCTATGGTAGGTCTTAAAGGGTTAAATAGCCTGTGGCAAATATATTAGTGTTGTCTTCTCACTATACATACTCTTAACTTTATGCAAGAGAAAATAAAGTATAAAAAAATTATATTTTTCACAAAGAAACTCCGTCTTGTGGTTTTGCGACATGGTGCTGCTTTACGTGCACCCGGATTTGCTTTACGGTAATTCAAAACAAAGACTGCACCCTCTCCACTCGCTGTTTACAGACTGCATACTTTCCAGATGACCACAGGTCAGGTGGTATATCGTGATATATATCGTTATCGTGATATAAAAGAATTCATATCGTGATAAATATTTTTTCCATATCGCCCAGCACTACACGTAGACATTGAGGGCTAGCAGGAGGGGCTATGCGCTTACCTGCTGCTCTCTGGCAGGTAGCTCCATGCCCTCCTGGGTTTTAATTGCACCTTAGAACACATATACATCAACACTACATATGAGCGGGTGGAGGGAGGTTTGGAGTCTTCTCACACCCCCGGTCTCTGCGGCCTGTTGGAGCGGGGGGGCTAGGAGGAGGAGTTGGCCGTCTAACTGGGGTCTGGAATGTGGGGCCTCCCTGCTGCTGCGGAGTCGGGGCGGTCTGCTTCTCCCCACCGCAGAGAAAAGGGTAACACCACCTGGGTCTGGGTGCAGTTTCCCCCTCCAGGGGCAAGGGTACCTAGACCCAGTTCTTAGAGTACGCTTGGGGAGTGTGATTGTGTGTACAGTGTCTCTTTATGTCTGTCTCCATGTTGGTTGAGTGTGGAGTAATTGCTTATGAGAGCATGAGGGTGGGAATGGATGTTTGTATCTGTGTGTGCCTGTATGTCTGTGTCTATATGTCAGGTTGGGTATCAGACGCCACCTCTCTGGGGACATCTCAGGCCCTCCAAGGTTTGGAGGCCTATCTCCCCCCACCACTTCCCCTTCCGGTGGCGGACGCCCTCAGACATCGGTGCGTTGGTGGTTCTTTGTGTCCGGGGATGGGCGTCCAGGTACACACCGGCTCACTCCTTGGTGGCTGCTTATCGGGGCCTGGAGCCTGGGGCTCGCTCGGGCCACTTCGGGGATGGGGTGCCCTCGGCCTCTCGGCCTGGGGCTCGGTCACTCAGGCACAGCTGGCTGCCGGCGGAGCTCACGGGCACGTCACTGCAACCCCCCCTGGCTTCTGCTCCGCGGCTGCTGGGTGACCCCTCATCTGGGACTCTCCTCAGCTCTTTCTGGGATAGTGGCGCGGCTGCCCCTCTGTTGGTCTTCCTTGGTCTCTTGTGTTCTGGGGGCCTCTGGATGTCTGGAGTTTTGATCTCCTCCATACCTGCTTCATGCCCTGGAGGACGGGGCTGTGGCCCCCCACACCCTCTAGCAGATCATTACATGAAGGAACCAATGTTCCCTCTAATTTTTCATGTGTCTGAGCGAACACACAAACTCCCTGAGCGGTCCCTTGAACCACTGTGAGCAACAGCAGACATGTGCACTGCGGTCACACCAGCATCGAATCCATCCAAGTTACCTGGTTTATTAAAATATTCAAATTACAGCATTTACATTTATGTTAGACTACTTTTAATTAACTGCTTTAGCCCACTTACAATGAAAAACAAATCTTGTTCATGACCTGTGTAGTATGTTAACACTATTGGAAGTAAAAATAACTTGAACTCCAATTTTGAAAACACAACTTTCTTTCTATTTTTTTTTTAAATTTTTTTAAATAAAGCTCTGACTTGTATTATGAGTATGAGTCTGTGGTCTGGGAGAGAGTCCTGTAACTCTCTGTCTGCAAAATACAGTATATAATGACCAATGTTGGGCAATTAATTATATAGTTACTTCTTCAAAAAAGTTTTTTGCAGCTGTTTACCTAAAAATGCAGCCAAGGCATTTTTTTAAATAAACATTTCAAACTATTTACAGAACAATCAGCTGTTCTGCATCAAATTTGATGCCACACAAATTATTTGTGCCACTCCAAAAATTTATTTCTGTCCACTATGAGATAAAGGAGAACAACAGCCTGATACCTGCAGGCCTGACAACAGGAGATGTATCACTCCTGTAACACCTGTAACATTCAGCATTCGCCTCATTGTTCTGACACACACAACAAAACTATTGACTACACTACACACTAACTACACAAGATCTGTGCTAAACGTTGCAAATCTCTCACATGTCAAAACACCGCCGTCACTCCTAAAACTTCCCCCTTCCTAAACAACTAAATGCCATATCATTTTTTTGATTGGTCGACATGGTACATTTTTCCACCAATAGGAAAGGCTGGGGGGGTTGGAAGGGGGCCTGTTTTTGCTCACAGGCGGATAGTGCTTTCGAGCGTTTTCCTTATAAAACGCAGTTTTTACCGTTTCTTCCCGCAGTAAATATAAACAACGTAGGAAAAACAAACAAACATTGCATATATTTTTTTAATCATATCTCTGGTTTTACGTGGCCTATCAACACAATTTAAAAACTGGTATAAAGTCCACACTTTTTCCGTCAATTGTTCCGTCTGTCCTGCTCACATCTCCAATGGTTGTACACGTTGCCGGTGTCGGCGCATAAGGACGCTGTCATAGCCTGTCAACGACGTTGATTAGCTGCGTATATACGAATGTGAATCGCATTATTGGCTGAACTATGGGATAAGGTGGCATCGTTCTAATCCCCTACTGGAGCAGGCAGTCACTTTCTGACTAACACTGCAAAACAGAATTGTTAAAGTTTTAATTGTAATTTCAATTCAGATTTTTTTTTTTTTTTTTTTTTTGTGCGCAACGCAGATTTTCTGTGCGCAGAGACCGTGCCAGCAGTGCGCAATTGCGCACGCGCGCACCTTAGAGGGAACATTGGAAGGAACCTTTTAAAAACAAGCGCGTTCATGCTCACAGGTGTACACACGGGTGCTCACACACACTAACTACACCCTTTTTGGCTCCTACCTCAAAGCACACTGTGCGCTGTCGATCCTACGTGCTGCACAATAATGTTTAATATTTAGTATGGATCCTACATGGATCCTTTCCATGTTTTTTATGTGAGATTAAGGGACTGGGACTGTCTGCACTGTATGTGAGTTTTGAAGGGAAAAAAGAGTTTTGAGAAAATGCACTGACTTTATTTAACAGGTACAATCAGTGTAAATAAGGTGGAAATGAATTTGTGCATGATACTGCTGAGTGGGTGAAATTTACTGCATAATGTAATACTTCAAAGTCAAGAAAAATCGAACTTGGGAATTTTTATCAGAGTTTCAAGGAAACACTTCACTTTATGAATTATTTTATAAGCTTAAACTTTTTTTTTCTTAAATGTGTTAACAAGGACTTACCTAATGACTATTAATGAATGTTTCCCCTGTAATTAGTATACAAAATAGTGTAGGCCTTTTTGGTGGTACACCAAGACCCTTAAAAGACGTGGTGCCAAATAAGTCACCACACAAACATGTCAAAGTCATCAGGATCCTAACAGCGCCTTAAAAAAGTCTCAGTCAGGTATTCTTTACATAAATACTCCTGCTTTTGCTCCTCCTTCAATATACAATATACAGTTAATGGATTCAGCTCCACCTTAGGGTATATTCACATTAGACTGTGTGCCGGATGCACAGCCAATCACTATGTAGCGCTGAATACAGTGCAGCTGGACTCGGGTATGGTACCCGTGTACTGTGATTACCACCATTTTCACTATATATTGCCTTCATCACTGACAGCTGACTCCATAAAAATTGCTTTGTTAAGTCATTAACAAATATGTGAGAGAGGACAGTGTGCCACCATTTCTAGTCCAGTATAGGAAGAACACTCATGATCGTTGAGTTAGGTGTTACAGGCAGTGTTGGGTAAGTTACTTTAAAAAAGTAATTAATTACTAATTACTAATTACTTAGTCAATATTGTATTTAAAATACTTATCTAATTACTGTGTCAGAAAAGTAACTTAATTACTAAATAAGTAATTTAACTAAATACTTCTTAAAATCCCTATAAACCTTGAGTGGCAAACAATAGAAATTAAACTCTTTAAATAATAAATAATTTTTTTTAAAGACGGAGACTCTACAGTGCGCAGCGGTAGCATGTCTTCCACAATGTAGCTTGCAGTCATTTTTTAAGCTCACCTTCAGACGCTTTCTGTGCTGCTGAAGTAAAATCAAGTTTTGCCTGCTTAGCAGGAGTTGCCGCGGTGTTATCCATGGATGATGAACAAGGATCACTCAGAAGTGTTCGTCTATGCTCTCGTGTCAGGCGCTTCAGTAGATTACTCCTGCTATTAACAACAGCCGATAGTTTTTTCTCCCCAGGACATAGCTTACATATCACTGTAATATTCTTGTCTGCTTGTTTCAGAAAAGTGAAGAGACGGGAATATGTCCATTTCATAAAACAGCCACACGCTTCAGCCGAGTCCGACATCTTCCGCTTTAGAATACGACTATGCAGCAAACTGGCGCGAAATGACGTGCACCTGCACTACAGCGATGTTAAAGCGGCAGGGTTTACTTCTACGTTTAGAAGATAAATTATTGAAATTAAATAATGATATTCAGCGAGTTTAATTATTTTACAATGTAACGCAAGTACATTGTAAGTAACTGTAATTAAAATACCTAAAAATGAACAGTAATTAGTTACTCTACTTTTTCAGTGGAAAAGTAATTTAATTACAGTAACGCGTTACTTAGTAACGCATTACACCCAACACCGGTTACAGGCAACATCTCGGGACATGCATAATCCTCACTTTTCTATTTTTGCTGCTCACCTTCATTTTATATCCTTAAATCTTTCTTTTCCTTTTTTTTCATATCGTTGTATCTTTACTCCTCATTCAAACAATCAAGCCAATCCGTTGTTTCCCATTAGTCTCTCTTACAACTCCTCCAATCTTACATATTTTATTGTCCACATCCCTCTTTCAATTCAGGAACAATTTTTTGCAGTCAAACTTACATCTATAAAGTCACCTTTTAGCCCTTCTTCCTTCCATCTTTTTCTCCGGATATTCCTGTGCTACATTTTTTTCTTCTGACCCTCGTCCTTGTGCCCAACTAACCTGCTTTTACATGCACGTCTTTATGTCCATCTTAACACAGTGGCCTCTTTCTCACATCCTTAAAAATCTTATTCCAGTCTTTCTTTTTCTCTTTACCTAAATTGTTGCGTATCACTCCATCCTTCCCTTCTCTCTCACGTTTCTCTCTTTTTTTATCCATTCATTCCAGAATGTTGCCTTCAGGTTTCTTGCTGTCATTTTGGAAAGTAGACGGAGTAACCGTGCTGCATCAAACACGAGCACAGAAAATCAACTATATGCGTACGCATTAAATAACCAGTACAACTTTAGGCACACACTAATGGCGCAGCACCTCACAGAGACGTGCACTTGCATAGTGTCACACACCAACATGCACAAGCAGAAATTCAATAACCTGAGTATAAACACAGTTGCTGGCTCGCGCACACCAGTGCATGCACGCACAAAGACAGACTCATGGGTAAATGCACACTGAGATGCACGTAAGCAAGTAAACAAACACACTCTCGCACACGCGAAGTGCAGACACACACTCCATCAGGCCAAAATGGCAGTGGTGGGAGGCAGTACAATGGGTATTGCTGGGCGCCGGCAGAGCTAAATTGCAGACAGCGAAGGGGAGATCTGGGCCATTTTTCAAGGCCGACTATATATTACAAATTGGCTACCAGGGCATTGTCTGCGAATGCACACACATACACATGCACACTTGTGCGCGTACACACACGCACAAAGTGAAAAAAAATAATCCTGGCTTGTCCTATTGTAGCCCGCAGAGCCGCAGAAATCTGCCCTTTTCCCTCTTTTTCAACAATTTCCTCGGAATAAACCATGTGATTGAAAATGTGTCAGTTTAGCGAGCAGCGGCGTCACCACACACAAATACACATGAAATAAAAAATGTATAAAAATCACAGAGACACCACAGACACACACACACACACACACACTCCAGCTTCCTGCTTACACACTGTAACCTCTCTGTTTGGTACGAGAATGTTTAAACACTTCCAGGGCAGGGTCAAATCTGCCCCTTTTGGAATATATACACACACAAAGAGACTATAAACACACATATGACACACAATATCATGAACAGAAACACACTTTCTCCCTAGCTGGTTCGAATGTTTTGGTCCAGGTTTAGTCAGTCAGTCATGCTTCAGTACAGCAGTTAAGCTGAAGGAGGTTTGGACTCCTAAACTAAATCCCTTCCCAAACTCAGTGTTTCAGGCTGAGTGTAAGATACGTGTGTTCTTCAAAGGAGAACTGTTGCACTCCAGCTGCCGGTACTGACTTTTTTCTGGGACTCTGCTAAAGTGCTCCATGATTTCAGTTGAAAAAAATTCTTATTGTAATTTTAAACTGGGTCTTGGTACAGCCAAAAAATAAAAATTGTCATTTTGGGTCAACCTGCTTCTGAGTGGCTCCTCCTTGTAATCATCGTATGAATAGATGTGCGGTGCATGTATGCACATACCCCGAGATGTGTCCTGACATGACAACATAAGTGATTCCACTCTCATTGATATAACAGAGGGGCATGATTTGAAAACAAAAGCTGTTTGAAATCCAATGTTTGGGACAGTCTGAAGCCTGCTGAGATTATTTGTACAAACTCGGATATCATTATTTGAAATTCTTCCCATGTTTGATCCACCACTGGAACAGTATGGGAGCAAATAAGGAGAACAGTAACAGCTCCCTTTCCATTGTTATCATTATAAAGATCTTTTTGAGCCACAGCTCGCTGTTCTGTGTGTCCCTGTAATGGCCTGTTTCTACTACTGTTTGGGTATAAAAACATAGATATATGTCAATTAAATATTTTTTTGTATTATTATTTTTAACCCTGCGTAACCTCCAATGGTTAGCATTCATGTTTAGTAAGTGTAGGCTCTCAGTGCACTGGTTACCTCAGCTGTCAAAATGCCAGGGGTGAAGCCTCTTGAGGAGGCAGTAAAAAGTGTTTGAAAGGGACCTTCACAGACTCAAATGGGCTGATGAGTCTGTGAAGCTCAATTCTGACCAATGATGGTAATACTGAAGTTAGCTGCTGAGGATATCCTGAACTTCTTGGCAGGCACTGAGGTTTTTGCTGCTGTTAGCTGGTGTTACTGAAACGTTCTTTGCTGTGGATCTAATGTTGTCAAATTAAGGAAATTAGCAAATAAATTGCCATACAATGTGTAAATGATGTGTCAAACAATAAAGTTATCCTTATGCAAGTGTTGTTGGAGCTTTAACTGATCCAGACTTTATGCTCTTCTCCATTCACCTTGGATGTAGAGAAGTTTTGCCAGAAACCTCTACTCTGTTTCACACATCTAAAAAATGTAATTTGAGCTTGTAGTTTCTTTTCCCCTCAGATGTGCTGTTACCTGCATTGAGCTAAAGTTTGTACTGGAGCTTCAAAAAGTGACAGCTTTGACTAACCATCCAAATTCTAGGAGGATAAAACGAATGATAAGTGCTATGATCAGATGTAAGAAGTCGCTGACGTGCTCTCTCTTTATATGAAGGTTTATTTTCTGCTCAGTTTATAGAGGGTGACACGTGTAGGCATACACGCACAGACGGTTAATCCATGTACGGACACATGAGGTGCTAACACAGTCTCAAATGAGCCTTTGAGTGAGAAATGGCCTTTTTATAATGTCCTCGCTCTTAACCTTGAAAAATAATTTGTCCTCACAAAGATTCACATGCAAATATCACACATGCAGATGCACACGCTGGCACGCAGGTGCACAAACAGTGTGTAAATTGAACCCTCAGTGGCAGACTTGCACCTGCACTCCACCACAACAACACACATCTCTATCTGTTCTTCCCGACATGTCGGCCTCCCACCACAGCGGAGAGCTGAACAGGTCTAAAGATACCATTCACTCACACTTCTCGGTTCACCATATAACAAACAATACGTACAATACCGCTGACATGGTGTGTTTATTATCAGCAATAAAGAGTTGAAAAGTTTTTCCTCATGCATAAACCCACAAGAATTTTGTTAAATAGTTAAATGATTAGTGTCTTTCATGGGGATGATCTGCTTTATTCCCCATGGTATACTGGTTACCAGCTACATTATTATTATTATCATTATTATTATTAGTATTAGTATTATTATTATTAGTATCATACCAGCTTGCCCTTTTATTGTGAGGCATGCTCTGCTGCCAGTAGCACTCTCTGCCTTCTTTTGACCCAGTGGTTCCCAAACTTTTTTTTGCTGGGCCCCCCTTTGTTTTACAAGAAAAATGTTCACCCCCCCCCCCTGCGCGCGCGCACACGCACGCACAAACACACGCTCCAACCACACACACCCATATTTTGCTCCATTGCGGTTTATTTCACACCACAAACATTTAGTAAACAATTAAGCAAATACAAGTAATCTGCAATAAATTACAGGTAGTAAGGAAATAAACTAACTCTTTCACGCTACGTCCACACCTACACGGGTATTTTTGAAAACGCAGCTGTTTCGTCCACACGTAAACGGCGTTTCGAATCACCGAAAACGGAGATTTTTAAAACTCTTTTTTTGCGTTTAGGTGTGGACGAGGAATACAGAGTTCGTCACACAACGTCAAAGGTATGTGCCTTTTTTCACGTCACGCTGTGCGCCACGTTATTGTTTACATGAGATGAATTGCAGAATGGCAGATAGTCAGATTAACAGTATTTTGTCTCTATCTTCAGGTTTTACACGCTTACATATACACACGCAGTTACTGTCCCTCTATTTAGAAAGGCAGAGGCGTCACGGTGTGATTATTTTACATGTAGTTGTTTTTTTCCTGTGTAATAATATTCAACATTGCTATCAATACATTTTTCAAAAAATGCCTCTCTGTGCAAAATGGGTTCAAAAACATAAACAGCTGTAGGATACTGTTTGTCCGGGATTTGAACAGCCCAGCGCTGTTCCCAACGCAGGGAAAACCAATTCTGCAGGGGAGACCTACCTCGGCACTTGTGCAGGTGAAACCAAAGGGAAGATATGCTTCACCATATTTTCTAGTCTTTGGCTTGGAATGAAGTTGGTTTGGAAACATATTCAGCTATGCTTCATCTCCTGCTTTGCATTTGTGTGGGCGCCCGTGCTAGCAGCGTTGTCCCCCCCTCCTGCCCCCCTCCTGCAATGGCTCTGCGCCCCCCCTAGGGGGCGGGCCCCACACTTTGGGAAGGTCTGTTTTGACCACTTTTGCCATGTACATCTATATTAGTATACTAATATACTAAAGAAGTCTTTCACTCAAAGTTCAAAGTTCCCAGTGGACTTGATTCATTTAAAGACCTTTGTGACACTGTTTAGTCAAGCTGTGTTGTTTAGTATTAATTGCATCCTTCCAATAGCATCTGGAAGCTGACTCTAAACACACAGTGATTCAGCCTTTTTTATACCTTCATCATACAGTTCTCTAACTTCAGACTGATTCCTTTAACAGCTTTTTACTTTCAAGGTACTGGAGAATGAGTCTGGACATTACTCTTTTAATTGCTGACTCAGAGATTCTGCCATTTTTGTGCTTTAAGATCCCACCACCTTATTTTGCACCCTCATGAGTCTCATAGGTTTCTTATCTCTCGGTTAGAATCTTCTCTGTTGGCTTTTATGAGACTTAATTCTCAGTCCAGTCGTCTTTTTTCCTTGTATATATACCCTGTGGTTTTATGTAAAAAAACAAAAAACAAAAACATTGCATTGATATGCAGATGACTCACCGATTTATCTGCCAGTGAAACTTAAACCCTAAAGATGTTTGAAATGTTGAAATGAAACTGTCTAGTGGCACTTACATAGGCAGACCACATTGTTAATTAACCAAAGAAAGAACCTGACTTTGATGTTTGACAACACTTTCACATTAAGCACTGAAACATAATTGTTGGTGCTTTTTTCATTCACTCTGAATAATGCTAGCTCCTTACAAAGGTTAAGCCTTTGCTTTAATGATTGTTACAAGGTAATTAAGACATTAATCTGGGCTTAACTTTATCACTTATATATATTAAAATCTTAAGAAAAAAATATATAATATAAATATATATTTCTGATTTCTTTTGTGCAACTTAACAAATTTAGTATCTTTAATGAATATTTAATATATTGACTCCCTTCAAAAATGTAACCTGAGCTGTATTTAAAATCACTTCAGTTTTACGATCTAAAGCCAAAATCTCATTTTTGATTAGAATTTTTTGGTATAACTGACTTTGAACATCAGTATCATGGGATCATAGTTTCAAAGTTGCACCAAACATTTGCACTCTGCATCATTTATCTGTTTTATAATATTTGACTCAAGAAAATTTCGAAACAGTATATTTTAAAGTGCTAGGAGTCAAAAAATTGTGAATTGACCTTTAAAACAGTCTCTCTCTTTTTTTTTTAATCTCCATTTCAGTAACAGCTCATCTTTCTTCAATACTTTACACTTGAGTATCTGAAAGAAAAATATGCCTTAAATGCTGTTTTGTTTTGTTTTTTTTAGCAAATATATGGTCAAAGTATAAAGATACAATATATAAAAGATATAGTAGGCAAAATATTCTTTATAGTTTGGGAAACATTTTATCATCCACTAGGCCTAATTATGACTACATGACTAGAGTATAAAGTTCAGCATATTCAGAGCACTGTTGTTCATGACAGCAACATAATTATTCTTCCCCTGGAAATCCTTTAAAATATATTTGTCTGTTTTCTCATAAACCTACTACACCCAAGGCTTTTCAACTCATCAGCAGGAGAATAAATGCAGATGAGTTTACACACATGATCAGCAAATAACAAAAATAAATCCAGTGCATGCAACGCATGTGCTGCAGAGTAGTGCATGCAACCATAATGGATTCTGTCATTTGAAATGGATGAAGTTCCATTAGAGAGTGGCACAGTCGCAGGGCTAAGTGTGATGAAGGGCGAAGCTTCAGCATCTCTCTTTTTATTTTAACAATGACATAGAAAAAGAGACATGCCGAGCCCTGTACACCTCAATGTTATTCCAACGATTGTTTGTGATTTTTTTCATAGTTTCAATAGTGTTGTGCATTTCAGATGCAGACAGACCGAGTTGATGTAAAACAATGGAACAAAAAAACCCGTGCATTTCATCAGAATCAAATTAATAAGATGAATAGATACAAACCATGAAAGGAGCTGCGCAAATTTAAAAAGGTGGAGGAGGAAGGAAAAAACCTCCCCTTCATTAAAGAACATAGAGAAGGTGCTCTTATTTTTTCAAGAGTGGCTACTTCCACACTGTGATTGCAAATCAGTGGTAATTTCTTGTTTGTATTTATTCACCTTTCCTGTCCTTTAACACATTCCGCTCCATCGCTGTCATGTCTTCAGCTTTCCCTCACCCACCCTCAAGCTGTTTGAAAGCAAAAAAGGTCTAAAGGTGTTGGCGCACACACATACACAGCCTAACACACACAAACTAACACACACCAAATAAAGATGACATGTTTATTAATCACCTCTTTAGCAGAGCTACTGCCCTGATTTACCACTGATTTCTTAGCTGTCAACACTGAGGACAGCCGCCTGACATTTACAGGTAGAACCACTCTGCAGCATGGCTCTCTCTCACACACACACACACAAACATAAAAGCAGAAGCTCAGGTTGCCCAGTACATGTACAAATTATGCACATACACTCAAGCGCAATAAATCCGTATATGAAAGCACAATGAACTATACTCTCTCCATCATAGTCTTCTCTATCACACTTTCATTTTTATCCCTCTCCTCTCTGCCACATTCCTTTTATCAACTAATACCCACACGTAAAACAAAAATGTAAAAAGATTGCAAAAAAGAAAACCCCATCTCATTTCCAAACAATTACTCAGAATCCCGTTTGTGAACTTGACCTCACACACAATGACAAACCAGCCGTTGTCATGGCAGCGTTAAATTATCTCCTCATCCCGGATGAGATAGACTTGTGCAGAACTGACCACCTGGGGATTGAACAACACAATCTCTTGGGTCCATTTCTCACCCTGACTTCCTGTCATGTCAGGATTACATCAGCAACTATAATCTTACAAGATCAAAGTAGACGCCGATGCTCCCGTCTGATTGAAAAGCCTCAGAGTGTGATGTAAAGGGGCCACCTTTGATCAACAACAGATCAGGGAGAATTTCATCAATGCAAACTTGGATGAAAAGCGATGGACTTAAAGCTCAAAGTTATTAAATAACATAAAAGATAATATTTCAAATTAATTTTGACATAATTTATTACTGTTTTTGTTATTATTATTCAAATAAAGCAACATTGTCACCAATTATTCTTTGTATTCAATTCAATTTTATTTATATAGCGCCAAATCATAACATCGATCGCTTAAAAGCACTTTATATTGGACAATAAAGACCCTACAATAATACAGAAGAGACCCCCAGCAATTAGACAGCCATCTACCATGACTGGTTGGGGGTGAGGGGGGGAAGACAGGACAATAGACAGACTATGGAAGAGATCCAGAGATTAATAATAACTAATGATTATATGCTAAATGTTATAGGTTTATAGTTATAGTTGTTCATAAAGACATTTGACTGCGGAGAACAAATGATTTCTGTAAAAAGTTGAAATCTGTGATGCCTTCAGTTCAGATTCACCTCTGCTACAGACGGATGTCAGTTTCAGGTTCTGTCTCCTAGCAGGCCTCCCAGTTGAATCAAGTTAAAGCTGTGACATCAGCAAAGAATTTCTGACATTTCAGCCCTCCCATTTCTTTCTATCTGAAGGATGAGCCGTGAGTTTGAGCTGCTCGAAGTCCGTTTGATGTTCGAAGCGTCTTGCCATGTGCTTAAACAGCCCCGTGAGTGGGCATGTCACCAGCAAGATAAGAGAAATCAAGCGCTCCTCATGTCTGGGCAAAAGGTTATTTTGACATTCAGGAGGAGAAGAGAGGAGTGTTGTTACACATCAGGTTTAAGCCAATAACCAAATGTAAAAATACAAAAATCTGGTAGAATAAAAACTTTGTGCTTGACATATTTTACATGATTATTTGTAGGTTGCTGCTTGCTTTTTATTTTTGTATTTTTTTATTGTCATCGCCTAACTGTTTACATCACAGCGGTTTGAAGGTGCAAATTGTGTTTGTTCATTTCGACAATGCCCGTTTTGTAAGCTGCTTCGACAATTGTGATCATTCGATAAGACAGCTTGTTTGGAAGACTGACAGGAGGACAAGAAGGAGAAGACAGAGGGAGGGAAGGAGGGATGGAGGCAGGAGGCAGAAGAAAACCAGAGAATCTCTATTTTCTCTCACCTCTGTATCGCCAGACATCCCAGCAGGACACAGTAAACAAGAGAATGTGCGCGTGTATGAAGGAGAGACAGAAAGAGAGTTTCCAGCAGATTTCACCACAGTCATTCCGAGGTAAGACAGGATCAGCCTGAATCCCTGCTGATGACACAGACGCACACACACGAGCACACAAACTCTTGCCACATGTGCTGGCGCTGATCAAAAAACACAAACAACATAGTAGTGTGCTGCAGCATAGCAGTGCGCTGCAACGGTGTATGTCCAGAATGTATATTGTGTTTCGTACGATCTGTGCATTAATCAGTTTTCATTCCTAGTATTCGTTTCAACGTCTGACTATGACATGCACCTTGCTGCACATTCCTCACAAGTATTTATCTCATTCTGACAATCCTGATTGGCTGGTGATCGCAACTACTGCATCAGGCAGAACCACCCATCCTTAAGAACCTGTGCTACTAGATATTATCACTGATATTGTTCATACATCTCTTCTCGCTTCAGAGCATATCCCAAACTTCATATAGGCTAGCTAGCATAACGGTCCATATTCAGGATTGTTAGATAACTTCTCTGTTGCCGGGCGCTAGCTGCCTTTTCCTCATCTCATCCTGAGCTTGTGTCTTCACCATTGACAGGTGCGTCATACCACTTAACCCTGTGGAAAAGTGTTTTATTGCTGAATTTTAGAATGGCATGGATCCGTGTTTCCCTGACACCAGAGGAAGCAGCGACTCCGCGACTTAACTGTGCGTTTGTGCCACTAAAATATCGTAAAGTGAGACACCAGGCTTGCTCGTGTTGTCCCGGACTGGAACATGCAAACACACATATGTGCGTATGCACAACCACACACTGATCAAAAAACACAAACAAATAGAATAACTAGTATTTAGTATTCTATTTAGAAAAATGTTTTAACTATGTAACTAATAAGAAGATTAAATTCAGTTGGATTTTATTTATATACTAACAAATCACAACAGCTAAAGGAGCATTATAGTGTAAGGTAAAGACAATACAATAACCCTAAAAATCAGATGACCCCCTATGAATACGCACTTGGTGACACAGGGAAGGAAAAACTCCCTTTTAACAGGAAGAAACCTCAGAACCAGGCTTGGAGAGGGACAGCCATCTGCCATGACCGCTTAAGGCAGTGGTTCCCAAACTTTTTTTGCTGGGCCCCCCTTTGTTTTACAAGAAAAATGTTTGCCCCCCCCCCCTGCGCGCGCACACGCACGCACAAACACATCCTCCAACCACACACACCCATATTTTGCTCCATTGCGGTTTATTTCACACCTCAAACATTTAGTAAACAATTAAGCAAATACAAGTAATCTGCAATAAATTACAGGTAGTAAGGAAATAAACTACTAACTCTTTTACGCTAAGTCCGCACCTACACGGGTATTTTTGAAAACGCAGCTGTTTCGTCCACACGTAAACGGAATCACCGAAAACGGAGATTTTTAAAACTCCTTTTTTTGCGTTTATGTGTGGACGAGGAATACAGAGTTCGTCACACAACGTCAAAGGTATGTGCCTTTTTTCACGTCATGCTGTGCGCCACGTTATTGTTTACATGAGATGAATTGCAGAATGGCAGATAGAGACAAAATACTGTTACTGTTAATCTGACTATCTGCAGGTTTTACACGCTTACATATACACACGCAGTTACTGTCCCTCCATTTAGAAAGGCAGAGGCGTCACGGTGTAATTATTTTACATGTAGTTGTTTTTTTCCTGTGTAATAATATTCAACATTGCTATCAATACATTTTTCAAAAAATGCCTCTCTGTGCAAAATGGGTTCAAAAACATAAACAGCTGTGGGATACTGTTTGTCCGGGATTTGAACCGCGGGAACAAATCGTGGCAGGATCAGCCTGATATTATTTGTATCCCACTGTAACTTTACTGTATAAAGAGCTAACATCTCCAAAATGTCAGGAGTAGTTAGTCATTACAACAAGTGTTTGTGAACTAAAAATCAAGAATGTGGGATACTGTTTGTCCGTGATTTGAACAGCCCAGCGCTGTTCCCAACGCAGGGAAAACCAATTCTGCAGGGGAGACCTACCTTGGCACTTGTGCAGGTGAAGCCAAAGGGAAGATATGCTTCACCATATTTTCTAGTCTTTGGCTTGGAATGAAGTTGGTTTGGAAACATATTCAGCTATGCTTCATCTCCTGCTTTGCATTTGTGTGGGCGCCCGTGCTAGCAGTGTCCAAGCGTTTTTGTTTTTTTTCCCCCTTTTCATACCGCGCCCCCCTGCAATGGCTCTGCGTCCCCCCTAGGGGGCGGGCCCCACACTTTGGGAAGGTCTGGCTTAAGGTAAGTCGACAAAAGGCACTCTGTAGGAGACGCAGAGATTAAGAAGAAGAGTATCGCTTTTCCTGTTGTTATAAACAAACTGTATATTTATGACAGAGAATGAGGAAAACAATTTTTAACCTTTCATTAGGGAGCACTGAGCTTGTAGCTGATGGCGGCACAGCAGGAAAGCCGGAAAGTGTTGCGACAGACTAACAGGAGTTTTCCTGGGCTTTTTTGTTAATGAGACGGCTGAGGGAGGGTCCTCTAAAATTCATTGAGCTTGATAGTGTGAATTGCTCCTTAATGTTAACTTCAAACAAAGAAAGCCAAACTGGACCCGATGTCTCCGATGTGATCATCAAAAGTTTGTGTTTTAACTGAGAGTAAATCAGCCCAGAATATCCTCCCCCTCTGAAGTAATAATCTCTGGATAACATGACACGTACTCTAGGAAGGTTATTAGGCGAAGTACATAAGACTGCGAGAGTGAGAGAATGAGTGACAAAGAAACAGAGAGGCAGAAAGAAAGAGAAGAGTTTAGTGCTTGTCTGATCCAGTAAATCCAGCCGAGTCAGACGCAGATCACAGCATTGTCTGTCAACCTCAATCTCCCTCTCTCTCTCTTCTCTCTAGACATTACTCTCTCTTTCCCCTTCTTTTGTTTCTCTCTTAGTTTCTCTTTCACTTTTTCACTGGGCTCCAAGTCTTTCCCTCTCTCCCTTCCTTTTTAAAAAAAAATTATTTTGCTCTGTGGCTCGATCGCTCATTCTCTTCCCCTCTGAGCTCCAAATCTCTCTCTCGCTCTCTCTGTCACACATCACTGTTCACTCAGATCCTCTGGCAACTCACAACACACTCCTCTAGCTCTCTCCCGCTCTGTCTCTCGGACACACACACACCACAGCACTCACCACATCTCTGACACATAAACACTCTCACAAATACACAAACATAAGTCCTCCCCCACATGGGCACACACTCCTCTCTCTCTTATTTTTTCCCCCCAATACTCAGACATACACATGCATACACACTCGATGCTTGACTGACAGGCCTGCCCTCATGCAGCTCTTTGACATTCACAGTGTGTCAGTATGAAAACAGAGAAGACGAGGGGCTTCAGCTGGAGAATAGAGCTCCTTTTACCCCTCACACACTCGCACAAACACACACTCACACGCAGCTCTCCAATCTGCTGATGATACTGCACCGATCAGATTTGCATTTCAGCGGGCAGCATCACTTTACATTTGAAGAGGCTCATCCACGCAGCGAAGCATCCGCTGCAAAACTGGACAAACAAATGCTGGCGACAAAGTGCGAATCACTGCCGAAGTTATTCGCAGGAAACTCAGCTTGATGTGCGAGCCTAACATTACCAGGTGAAGGGCAGCGACAGAGCCTTCATCAATTTTTATGCAGATCTTAAGGAAAGCAAACACGTTTTCTAGTGAGCCATTGTTTTTTGTTACACATCAGTGGAAGGGTTAATTGTATGGTTGAAGAATGGCTCTTTAAAAAAATGTTGAAGGAGGTCACTTGTGCTAAATTAACTCATAAAAAAAAAGTTATTTCACTAATCATAATCTGGGATTTCTGGAAATAGAAGCATGTCTGGATGTCAGGAGTGTCCAAAAGGTTTTGGGTACAGGCGTAGTAGGACATTTGCACCCATACAAAATTATTGTATGAACTGGATTAACTCTTAGCACCAAATGAATGTGTGTTGTTGATCAGCAAAAATGCTGGTCATATTTATTTCCTTCCAGCTGCAACGTGACAGAACAGCTAGTGTTTTAAAAGATGCAGACACAGATATAAACCAATCTCTTCATCTCTCTCTTCACCTGATTATCTCTACATCGTGGCGACTGTTAGCGGGAGGGACATATTAGCTATCAAGTTAACATTTTGTCCTCAAAACTGATGTGTTAGAAGCAGGAAAAATAGACAAACGTAAGAATTTGAAGTTTGATAAGAAGCAGATTTTAATGGGTAGACGGTTGGGTCAGAGCATTTCCAAAACTTCCTCTCTTGTGAGATGTTCTTGGTCCTCAGTGATCAGTATCTATCAAAAGTGGCCATCAGTGGAAAAATAGTTCAAGAATGATATGAGGATCAAAACGAGTTTGAGGTGTTGACTTGCCCTCCAAATTCCCCAGAATTTAATCCGATCGAGCATCTTTGGGATGTGTTGGACTAACAAGTACAATCCGTGGAGGCTCCACCTCATAACTTACAGGACTTAAAGGATCTGTTGCTAACATCAGATACCACAGCACACTTTCATTCGTCTAGTAGAGTCCATGCCTTGACAGGTCAGGGCTGTTTTGGGGGTCCCACACAATATTAGACAGCTGGTCATAAACCTAACCTAACCAAAAACCTAAACCTCTTTTCCAGTTACACACATGGGGCATTTGGAGCCTGTCCCAGCTGCTGCAGGGTGTGAGGTGTACACTGTTGGGAGGTCGCCAGTACATAACCCCATTCATGCTCGCATCCACACCAACGAGCAATTTAGAATCACAGATTAAAACCATGAAACGGTGAACACGGGCAGAACATGCAAACTCGCGGCACGGCCCTGCCACGTAAACAACTGCGAGTGCGTCGCTTTAGGCTGTCACAGCGCCACAGCGACAGACTGCTGCTTACTTTAACCTTCCTGCAAGCCAATTTGAATACACTACAGAGACGTCTGGCTGATAAAATCATTTGGCTTAATGTGAAACCACCCAGTTCAGCGCTGCTCGTTTAAAACGCCGCTGATAAAAGAGGACAGATTTGTCTTTCCTTTTCTGTCCGTCTCCATTCATATCTGTGTTAATACAATTATATCTGGGAGTGCGGTGTGTGTAAAATGATGGATAGAGTATAGATAGATAGATGGATGCTCCTCGTTAATAATTCACCAAGGTGCCATTTGCAGTCACTATTCCCTGCACATTTCAGCCTATCAGGGAGATTTAGCCTAGACTCTGATTGGAGAAACAGAGGGAAAGACATCACCTGTTATGCAAATGCAACTGGATATTTTGTGGCATCGTTGCCTGACTCTTTCCTCATTAATCTTTACACATTTTTTTTCTTCACAACTTGCCCGTCTTCAGTATTTGTTTGAATCTATATGATGAAGAGGGCAATAAGAGAGTTTTGAAATTATATGCTTTCCCCACGTCTTTTTCTATTTTTTCTGTTACTTGCGTTTTTTATCATCACCATCACCCTATCCTTCCTGCTTTCATAGCTCCGTCTCTTTCCCTCCCTCCGTATCCTCCTCATTCTGCGTCAAGGAGAAGTGAAAAACATTGTCTCCATCCAGACTTCAACTTGTAGAAAAAGAAAGTAAATCTTGGACTGAAGTTTAGGGGGCAAACATCGAGGAAGACGACATCTGAGTGCTGGATTGAAGTCCAAGTTGAAGGGCAAAACTAAAAACGTAGTTTAAAAGGCACAAAGTAAGTCGTGGTGTGTTATTTTGGGTGGAAGTGGGGGAGGGGCGGGTGACTTTCCTTTGTCAAGTTGACTTTTAAAACAATGATTTTCGAATAGAGATGTTTTAAAAGTGCGCAAATCCACAGGGAGACACAGAGAGGGATCGGAAATTCCTTAAACAACTGCACACAGCAACTGATGGAAACTGCTGCGACTCCAATTGTTGTGATTTAAACAGGTGTTTTTTTCCTATGTATGACTGTAAGGCATGACTACATGCACAGAAGCCTGGCTCACTATCTAAGAAAAAAATTATAAATGCAACAAAACTGATGGATGGGACACGTTTCCTTAAACCATGTTTTAAGAGGTCAGCCCACTGCCAGTTGAGAAAATGCAAACAGAAATTATGAAAACATCTCCACTAGTCTGGCAATCTAGATACAGGCTGGAGATGAAAAAATAGAACACACAACTAAATACTGAAATGGACGGGACACATTCAACAGAGTCACCAACAACAGTGTCCTGGTGGCATTCCATCACTTCTCTGCATCTCCTAGAAACATTTTTGTGGTAGTTTATGCTATCATGTTGTGCTTGCATGTTTCTTGCTATTTGTTTATATACTTATAATTATTTCATAAACATAAATATGTAAATTTTAGTAAAATAAACTAAAATATATTACCTTTAAGGGTTTATTTCAACTCAATCAACTCAAGAATTTGGCGAAAGCGATAAGGAAAAACTCCCCAGAAACAATTCTAAGGACATCTCTTACAATGGGGTATTAGAGCCACAGATGGTAGGAAAAAAATAATGGGCAGGGCTTTTGGGGGGGTGGGGAGTGTAAAACTATGAGAAAAAACTCAAAATTTTCAACATTAAAGTGGCAAACCTATGAGAAAAAAAGTGGTAAATCCTTGAGATTAAAGTATCAAATTTATGAAGAAAATGGAGCTCAGTCTGAACGCCAAAGTATCACTGGGAAAGATACTAATCCGAAGTTGCAATCTAACATTCAGAGTGTGAATGTTAGATTGAAAGCATAGAAAAACGTGCAGATGGGTGTGAATGGGAAAATTAAAAACTGAGAATATCATCACATGTTTTGAGGATTTTAAGCTCAATTTAAACTTTTTGAAGTTTAAATTCTCTGCGGCCTGTTGGAGCGGGGGGGCTGGGAGGAGGAGGTGGCCGTCCGATTGGGGTCTGGAATGTGGGGCCTCCCTGCTGCTGCTGAGTTGGGGCAGTCTGCTTCTCTCCACCCCAGGGAAAAGGGTAACACTACCTGGGTCTGGGTGCAGTTTCCCCCTCCAGGGACAAGGGTACCTAGACCTGGGGGCTTAGAGTACGCTTGGGGAGTGTGATTGTGTGTACAGTGTCTCTTTATGTCTGTCTCCACGTTGGGTGAGTGCTGAGTAATTGCATATGAGAGCATGAGGGTGGGAATGGATGTTCGTATCTGTGTGTGCCTGTTTGTCTGTGTCTATATGTCAGGTCGGGTATCAGACGCCACCTCTCTAGGGACATCTCAGGCCCTCCATGGTATGGAGGCCTATCTCCCCCCACCACTTCCCCTGCCAGTGGCAGACGCCCTCAGACATCGGTGCATTGGTGGTTCTTTGTGTCCGGGGATGGGCGTTCAGGTACACACCGGCTCACTCCTGGTGGCTGCTTGTCGGGGCCTGGAGCCTGGGGCTCGCTCGGGCCACTTCGGGGGTGCGGTGCCCTTGGCCTCTCAGCCTGAGGCTCGGTCACTCTGGCACAGCTGGCTGCCGGCGGAGCTCACGGGCACGTCACTGCAACCCCCCCTGGCTTCTGCTCCGCGGCTGCTGAGTGACCCCTCATCTGGGACTCTCCTCAGCTCTTTCTGGGATAGTGGCGCGGCTGCCCCTCTGTTGGTCTTCCTTGGTCTCTTGTGTTCTGGGGGCCTCTGAATGTCTGGAGCCTGGATCTCCTCCATACCTGCTTCATGCCCTGGAGGACGGGGCTATGGCTCCCCACACCCTCTAGCAGATCATTACATGAAGGAACCTTTTAAATACAAGCGCGCTCATGCTCACAGGTGTACACACGGGGACTGACACACACTAACTACACCCTTTTTGGCTCCTACCTCAAAGCACACTGTGCGCTGTCGATCTTACGTGCTGCACAATAATGTTTAATATTTAGTATTTACTGTTATATTCCCATATATCATTGTGATGTTGTTTATTATATTGCTCTTTTTTTTCTTCTGCTTGTTTTCTCTTTTTTCTTTCTCAACAGGTGATCCAGGTGATCGATATATGTATGTTTTGTCTGCTTATTTTGTTGGTTTTTGGGTTTTTTTTCCCTTTATCACCGTTCCTCTTACCTGCTGTTTTTCTTTCCCTCTTTCTTTCTCCCCTTTCTTTTCCCCAGTCAAGTCTGTTCCATATCTAGCAAGTGAAAATAAAATAAAATAAACAATAAAAGGTGAATCAAATTAGACCATTACGGCAAGGCTGGGATGGTCCATTTGGTAAAGTAAATCCGTTGGGCATCTTTCTTCGCCTTTAGACGATAATTCTAATGGCAAAAGAGCCAAACGGGACAGGCAAAAAAAAAACAAAAAAAAAACCTTTTTGAAGTATTTGTTAAGATAAAAAAAATCCAATATATTGGCAAACAATGTGTTTTTAATTAAAATCTGCTGGCTAGTTAAGAGCTAATAATGTACATGCTTTGTTCATTAGACTGATTAGACTGCAGGCAGTTTACTGGGTGTGTAACAACACCAACAAAAGGTAAGCTGAGATAATGATACATGACAGACAGAGAAACGGGAAGAGAAGAAGAAAACAAAAGAAAAGAATTCCATCATGAGTCGGTTCAATTCTGCCTTGATGTGTATCTGTGTATTTAGCTTCTAGTGTGCTTCAGAGATGCAGAGGCAATGAGTCCCCATTACAAGGACAATATTTCTTGTCATATCTGATTTGCAGCACGGTAACGGAGCTTCTCCATTGCCATCTTAGTGTTTTAAGTCACAGACAACAGGGAAGGTCAGGAATCAGAAATCCACAACGCACAGTTAGCAACTGTAAAGCAAAACTGCTTTATTGTCCCTTTCTACTGGGAGCCATGATTTACAAATTTGACAGCATATTACTCAAGACTTTTAGGACCATAAACTTATCAGGAATTTCCTAACGTCACAGAGAAAAAGAACCAAAGGCTGCTTTCCCATAGTTTTCTGGACAACTGAATGTCTTTTTGAAACCAGATGAGTCCCCCCCCCCCCCCCCCCCCCCCTTTGATGAATAGAAATAATGCAGGTTTAAGGCACATCTGCATTGGCCTCACTTTTGGCTTCACTTCTGATACAGAGCTCCAGTTCTCTTCTGAACCTTAAATCTGATCTTTTCATGTCAGCTTAGGAAGGCTCTGGGTTATAATTATTATTTGTGTGTTATAATTACTATATATATATATATATATATATATATATATATATATATATATATATATATATATATATATATATATATATATATATATATATATATATATATATATATATATATATATATATTGGTGTGTGTCTTTGAGTGTGCAAGTGTGTTCCTTCCAAAAAACAGACTATTTTCTGGTGAAAATAGAAAAAAAAAATACCAATCCCACAGATCACATCAGAGCTGAGAGCCTGCTCAGCAATTAGACAGTGACACAAGCAAACATACAATCATGCGTGTTGACATGCACTGATCATGCTAAAATTGAATGATATGCATTATGAGGACTTGCTTTATGCTCTCAAGAGGGAGGAGAATCCAATCAACAAGACTTTCTAAGCAGACGTCCCTGAAACATGTTACACGCAAAAACACACAAGCACAGACACACACTCGCACACAGTATATTGCATGGGTCGACATCACTGTATGAAGGCTTTCCTCCGTGGATTATGCATGTATTTATGCATAGCTGGATTTGTGCATTTCAATTGAAACTGTGTGTCCTCATGGTGTATATGTGTCTGACCAAATCATGTTATCTGATCCTCAAATCAACTTCCCTGCCGCAGAAATCGAGCGTGCAGCTAGGTTAGATGTGTCATTTTAAAATGGTCAAAGATGAAAAGTAGAAGGAAAGATATGAGAAGAAACTGAATAAAAAGAAGAAGGAAAAGAAAGAGGAGGAACGAAAAAGAATAATTTCACTTTTTTTTCTGGTCACAATGTTTCCTCCCAACTTCCTTCCAAACTTCCTCCTTCCCTTCTATTCTTCCTGTTTCCTTTCATCCTTTGCTATTTACTTCTCCTTCTCACATTTTCTTCTCTAATTGTTTTATCGCTCTTAGCCCTTCATGCCCCTCTCCTTACTAATCACCCTCTCATCATTTCTTCCTTTCTTTCCCCATTACCCTCTTCCCTTTCTTCTCTCATTTGCTTGTCCTCTTCCTCCTTCCTCCTGCCTTCTGCACATCTTTGCACCACTCATTTCTTCCTCATCCCCCATCCTTTTCACTAATTACCCCGCCATCTCTTCTTCTCTTCTCCACGCTCGCCCTCCTCCCTCCTTGTTTTGCCTGTTACATTTTGTGTTGTTTTTTCCTTCTTTTCAGCTTCTCCTACAACTCCTTCTCTCCTCTCCCTCCTCTTCTTTTCTCCTCTAATCATCCTCTCATCCCCTCTCGTCCTTTCACTTCCATGGTAACGGACAGTCAATGAAAAAGGCATTCAGTAACCAAGGAGACTTAACACAGTCCGTGTGTGTGTGTGTGTGTGTGTGTGCTGTCTCCATGGGAAAAGTGAATGGCTGGCAAGAGACAGAGGAGTGCTAATGGACACCAAGAATGAAAGAAAGGGAAAAAAGAGAGCAAGCAAGAGACTTCCTCCAAATCTGCCTTCTGATGTTAAATCCCAAAAGATGACATAAAAGTTATAAATTATTACCTATTCACTTCTGTTTTAATTACAGACTAACCTAAATCTGTATCTTAGCTGGGAAATCATCCTGAGATTTTGCCTCTCTTTGTCAGCACATTTTAAAAAACGCACCAGAGGAGTGAGAGAGTGGCTATGCAGAGGGTGAGGTGGAGGTCCAAGGAGACCATCATCATTTAGTGAAACATGTTCTTGAATTGCTGCTATAAAGACAAAGACCCTGAAGCTTTGACAGTAACAAGAAGCATATTTAAGTCTCTTTGAGTCACTGTGTGGATGCTTGTTGTAACCGAGTGAACGGCTCTTACGCTGACTGTTGAAATTCTGTGTTTAATGCATTTAATGCGCACTTCTTTTTCCAACTATTAAGACACAGCACCTAAAAGTTCCTGAATAGAAATCCAGTGACACCATATTGTCTGCTTTTTAACAGCCTAAGAGAGAAACATGAGCCAGTCGAGTCGGTGCACAAACACCTGCAGAGATTAGGTTCAGCAGAGTGTCCAATGTTTAGTGGCAGGCTTATCAGTGTTTCCCAAACATAGACTTTATTTGGGTGATTCACCCAAGTAAAGTCTGTGCTTGGGAAACACAGACTTCATTCAGTGATTTACCCAGGTTTATTTTTTTTACTGCCTGTGAGGATGCCATCCATTACCAAGACAAGGAGACGTGGTGGTGGAATGAGGAGTACAGAAAAGCATTCTAAGTTATTGAATCAGAAAGTACAGAGGATCAGTAAGAAGTGAGTGTTAATATGTCTCATGTATTGGGCGCTGTCCTAATGCATGGCATTAGCTGATGGGAGCAGAACATAAAATCATCAAAGAGAACGTGAAAAGAACATGAAAATTCAGTCATTCAGACAACAAAAACTAAAGTACCATTACTGTAATGATGTCAACGTGTGTAAGTATAACCCTGTACATACATCACATACTTAGCTATATGTTAGCTTTTTTAAATGTCCTGAATTTCAGGTTACAAGTTTTTTAATGACATTAAAGTAATTTAGAGAAAAGTTAACCAAGAGGGAAAGGAGTAGCATAGACAGTAAGGAAACAACTCCAAACAGAAGAAGTCAAAGAGTAAAGAGAGGCAAACACAAAGAAATGAACAGAGCAAATAAAAAAAGAGCTAAAGTCATTTTTGACTCCATCCTGAAGTGTCTGGCTTCTGACCGCTGTCACCTGTCATGTTGGTATATGATTATGATCCAGCAGCTGAAGCTCACTGTGTACATGAGTGAATAACATACAAAGCAAGCTGAAATGGGAAATGGCATTTGGGGTAGGGGGTGGGGGAGAATCAGCTGTCTATGGCTATGTTTTTTTTTCTTTGACTGTAAATAATTGTAGCAATGTGGCAACTGCATGTTCTGCAGATAAAAATTACAGTAAACAGCACAGCTGAACTTCAAAGTCCAATGCGGAGAGGGGGTGCAAAGAGGGAAATATAGGCCTAAGAGAAAAATGAAAGAGAAAGGTATGGAGCGAGAAAAAGACAGATAAAGAAAGAGAGAGAGAACATATTGCCACTGTGTCAATACAATATATATGCTAATCATGCCTTTAGTATATGTGTAAATTTCATTACATATGAAGGACTAATACATTTGTGAAGAAAAACTGCATGGAGTCTTAAAACCAATGACTGTCAAGGTCATTTACAGCAAAGCACGAGTCAGAAATGCATCAACAGGCGAGGAAAAAGGATAAAACTGTTGCTAAAAATAGAGTTGTGGCACAAGACCAGATTTCATCTCCAAAGCCAATTATGACACATCACACAATTCAAAATGTGTTCTGCATTACTGTGTTCTGCAAATTTGACTTCATATCCATGTCTATCTAAAGCTGACCTTTGACTTTTTCTCGTAAACACTGAGAGTGCTTCCAACATTATATTTCATTAATTTCACCTCAGAGCACAGAGATTTAAAAATTATAGACTATATGTAAGTAGTCCTGAAAAGCTCGTAAAAATATTTAAATTTGATGCTATTTAGAATAATTTCCTTGTTACCCAGAAACAGATGATGCATACGTACGCACACTCAAAAACAGGTGGTTATAGCATTGGTTAGCTACCAGTGTATAGCAAACATAAACAAATGCCTTCTAGCAAATGGTAACTGCATGCATAAAAGCTATGAAATCAGTGTGTTTATATGGAACTGTAGGACCACTGATGCCTTCTGCTTCCAGATAACAAGGAATTGACGGAGCTTCACGGAGCTTCCCGATAAGCTGACATAACTCGTAATTTGAGTTATTTCTCGAAAGTTAGATTTCTGGATAGCTATCATTTTTGATAAGTAGCTCACTCATTCACATCTGTTGCTAAAGACATTTAAGCAGTTGTCAGCAGAGTTTTGACAGTTTTTTATTTTCAATTTAACTTTTGGTTTTTAAGTTTGATTTGTTTAGTTTCCAAAGTAGGTTTGCTCACTTCAGTTTCAGTTTTTATTGTTTATACATTTTTATTGTTTATATTATTATTGTATGGATGGCTTATAGTCTTGTAGACATCCAGAGTGTCAATAAACACATCCATGAATGCCTGATCAGCCAAGTTGTGATATTTTTTACAACAACTACTACTACTAACAACTACTAAAACTTCCTCTATTTAAAAAAAAGGTAAAAAAAAACCAAAACACAAAAACCTAGTTACTTAGTTTCATTTTTAATTTAGTTAATTAAAGTGTGGGTTTTTTTTTTCTCATCTAGTTTTAGTTTTTAGTTTTAGGTAGGTACAACAATCTTGGTGGGCAGCTTTAACAAACTGTTTTGGACATGATAACGTTTAGACAGCTGAAATGCAAGCTACCTTTTCTTTCTTTTTGACAGTTTTGTTTACTGAACCATATTTTCTACCAAGTAAATATTTTTGTCTCACTTTGATTGTCAGGTATAAAAAAGAAATAGCTGATCAGCAGTGTGCTCTTCTTACTCCTATGCACTGTCAGCTGACCCACAGATTCCCTTTGCCACTTTCACAGAAGTCTATGTCCTCACACACACACACACACACACACACACACAGCAAGTTAGCACAGCCACAATATGGATATACAGCATAAACAGTCAGCTAATTCATATGTATGGGTTTCAATGAAGCTCTGTGTGTGTATTGTGTGTGTGTGTGTGTGTGTGTGTGTGTGTGTGTGTGTGTGTGTGTGTGTGTGTGTGTGTGTGTGTGTGTGTGTGTGTGAACTGTCAGTGTCAGGGTTTCAGGGTTTTTCTCTGTATAAATGTGAGCAGAGAGACAGCTGCAGGCCATGAGATGTCAAGGTATGTGTGTATGTGTGTGCATTTCCATCAGCTTTCAGGAGAATTCAGCAGCTCAGTATATCACTGTCTACCTTCTACACGTCATCTCACTCTTTCTCTCTGCTTGTATTTTCCTTCCTTCCTTTTTATGTCTTATTATCACTTTCCAAATATGTAAAACAAAAAAAGTCCCTCCCTTGTCATATTACTACCTGTAGTTTATTGTAAATCTTACTCATAAATATGATCTTTCAGCCATGTTCACAAGAACATTATCACTTATGTGTTGTGTCACTTATCTGTCACAACACAGAATGGAATGCTGGATGTAAGGAAGTGTAACTATTAAAGTTACAAAGTAACAAAGTAAGTGAAATAACAAAGTGGCAATAATCATGAATGTGTTCTCACTCATATAAATATAACTTGTATATAAAAATGATTGTCACACACTGTCTTGTATGATTTTGGTCTTATCTTTACTCATACATCATACTTTTCAGTAAAGCTCAAACACCAAAGTGATATAAGTGTCAAACAACCATTTATAATAAGAAAATGTCACACACATAACATTTTTATCCAAATATATATTAATCTACAATTTCACTTTTGTTATTGTTTTTATATTTGTTGTTTTATTTCCAGCTGTATAAAAGATAATTGCGCTTTATTTTCCTCTTCTCCTTATTTCATTTCCCATGCTGGCTTTGCATTTTCCATTTTTGTTATAAAGATCTACTGAAATGAGGAGACACACAGACAAAAGTATCCCTCTAGAGTAGTCATATTGCTAAATGCATTAGAGATCTTCATTTGGGGATATTTGCTGCCAGATGTCATCATACTGCATATTCATGCAAACACTCTGATTTTAACTGTGGACATAAAAGCTGCAGGAAAACTCTAACTAAAAGTAATGTTGTATTACCCCATTCACACTCGCTGCCTGGCTGCTGACTGAAGAAGAAAAAATTTGGTAGAAAGAGAGAGACCTGTTGATGCCAGGGGATGAGGGCAACCCAGCTGGGGAACTTGTGTAACTCTAAAGAAAGCTACCACAGCATGGCACAGGCAGAGTGCAACTGTCTCTACATAGAGATCCTTGGTGTAGTTAGCAGCTAAACGATTCAAAAGCAAATAATATAATAACAATTCAATGTAAAACTTTACTTTTTAATTCAGTCTCAGCTTACTTAGGCTAGGTTTTAGTCAAAATCTCGCTGCACCTTATTGCACATTTCATCCTGTGCCTGATCCTGCCATTTGGTACTGAACGCAAAGAAGTAGTGACTAGATGGCTAAAAAAAGCAGTATTCAATTAGCTTTAACAGGCTTAATGATGAGAGTGTGTACTGGGTTTGTCTTCCTTGGATGCCAGTGTCAAGGAGGGCTCGGGAAGCTATGCAAAAGCTACCCCCAGCAAAGTTTAGCTCTTTTAACACTACATCGAGATCATAACTGTGAGATTTTCACTGCGTGGTTTTAGAAAAGTTCAATTATGTGATATGAAAGTGTTGATCAAACACCAAAATCAACGTGAAAAAGACACATTTTCACATTAAGATGCATAATGTTTGCATGTCGGTGCATCAGTAGTTTTGCTCATTATTAAAATTTTGGGTGTGTCTGTGTGTGTCCACTGCTAACAAGTGTGAGCGTCATACAGAAAATAAAACATTTACCACATGCAGGGCAATTATTCCTGCAAAGAATTTCTTCAGGGGCACGCACACACACAGTTCAGTTTTAACTACACACGGAAACAGACTGGCAAAAGAACAAAACTGACACCCATACGGAAAGAAACAAATTCCCAGACAAACTGTAGATCGCCCGCATACACAATCACACACAGAGACAATAAATATGAATGCATACCAACACACACAAACTCTGAGAGCAATCACAACCAGACTGCTACACACACACACACTCACACACACACATAGCTATGCAGGAAGAGGCCAATGCGGCGGTGCGTCGAGGAAGCGTGGCCGATCGACATTAATATTTATGGGCTGCTTTGCAAAGAGAGAAACATTGATAAGCTGCAGTTTTGAATATTAACGCTGACTTTATTTTTTTTTTAAATGCATAAAAGCAAAACATGCTGGTCAAATTAAAGAAAGGAAGAGAGTGTGCAGAAGAGACACACCACATTGAGAGTGAAAGGAGGAGAGACAGAAAAAAGAAAGTTGGCTGAAGAATGAGGGGTTTTTTAAAGAGTCGTTTATATAATGGTTTGGATGAGTTACAAAGTCTTATAAAGGGCTAGTTCAACATTTTGGGAAATTCTGCTACTTTTTTGTCTGAGAGTGAGATTGGAATGTGACTAAAGGTATGATTAGCCAAGCTTTGTATAAATAGTGGAGCCAAGAGGATACAGGTTGTCTGTCTGACGTTGTGGTAGCTGGCTAAGCAAGGTATTCCAGGCCATCCTTTTTTCCAGATTGTTCCTGGGAGATCCCGAAGCAATCCTATGACAGATGAGATATTGTTCCTGTGTGTTCTAGGTGCACCCCAGTTCGAGCATGTGTGGAAAACATCCAAAGGCAAGGGCCAGGGAGGCATTCCAACCAAATGCCAGAATCTCTTCAACCGGTTCTTTTTGATGTCAAGGAGCCGTGACTCCTGTCCAAGCTGCATCGAGCATCACATCAATTTTGATGGTCTACATGAAATCAAAGGAAAAATTATGTGAAATTTACATACAGTTCAATTCTGGGGGTGAATGATGCAATGATCAAATTTCACTTCCACATGACAGTATGGTACAATGCCGTCAATAGCGCTGAGGTTGCACCAATGTAGGTCTACCTATCGGCCCACCTTTCCATCACTTGTGAATAAAATCCCAAGATACTGTTAGTGGGAGAACTCTACAACTTTTTAGTGAAACACCACGGCCTCAGATTTGGAAATGCCGACACTCATTCTGACCATTTCACTGCAAACTGCTCCAATGAAGCCAAAGAGACCATGTCAACTGTAAAAAAAAAAAAGAAGGTATTCTGAGGATCTACTTCACACCATAGTTCATTTGTTGAGAACTGCTTACAGCAGATCAGCAAAGATTATTATAACAGTGTTCTGTTTTCCACATCTAATACTATGTAAGGGTCTAAACTAGCGTGACGTCAATTTCATCCTCAAAAGTGATCATCCAATCAACCCACAGGGAGCCTCAAGCAAGTGGACGCCTAGTGCCAATCCCAAGCCAGGATAACTGAGACAGGATTTGGGTGGTAAGAATTACCAGATGACTGGGAAAGTACAGCTTCAGTATTGAGGGAAATGGGTAAAAATTTGGTGTTTGGTGTATCCTTTGGACAGAGGAAAGAAGAAAAAAAGACTTGGTGGTGAAATGAGGAAGTACAGGAAAGTATTCAAATGAAGAGGTAGATAGGAGTACTTGGAGTCTAGGTATACAGCAAAGATAGAGGTGGCACAGGTGGCACACACAAACTCAATTCAAATATAGTAAAGTGATAAATAGGTTTTAATTTAATCATTACCCTGCTCACAATATTCATTTCCCATGAAAAAAAGAACATAGTATTTGCATCTTACTGAGAATGTCAACTTTTAAATATAAAGTGAGAAAAGAAAGTTTCCCTTGTTTTTTTCTTGTTTTAATTAATGCAAATGTTAAGCGTTTTTAAAATGAGATTTTAAAAATAGCATGTTTCTGCTAACATTTCAGTATTTGCATTTTACAGATGCAGAAATTACCTCTACAGCTGTTCTATAACTATCCAGAAGTGCTTACATAGAGTAAAATCACAATATAATTCTCACATAGGAGGCAGTCAGTGAATGGACAAACATGTTCATAGTTTGCAAACAAAAACACAACCTCTCAGCAAGACAGGTATAAAGATCTGCAACAGTGAAAGTCACTACACCTCTCTCTCTGTCAGCCATTAGAGCATTACACATATTATACTGTTCCCTGTACAACCAAACAAATCAATCTTTCTGTAACACTAACACTAACACACACGCACACACACACACACACACACAGACACAATGTCCTAAGTGCAGGATCAAGACGTTCTCTCTTGGCTGAGTGCCTGGATGGGACGAAGGAAAGAGGCAGCCACACACACACGCACACACACAGACACAAATTACTCTGTGACCTTGTCTGAATGCTGAACACTAAATACTGGTAGAAATCATGAGAGAGAAAGAGGAGAGGGAGATGACACTGTGGGACAGAGATGGACAGAGGTCAAAGAAAGAAGAAATTAGAGGTGAAGAGCAAGGAAGGGACAGAAGGACAACTAAAAAGGATTGGTAGGAAAATGTGTTTACAAGAAATGAAGGGAAGAAGGATGTTTAAAGGCTGAGTCTGCTGGAGAACAGGACAAATAAACAGGAGAAGTAGTTTGGTGGTGGGAGAGGGGAGAGAAAGACTGAAGAAATGGAGAATGAGATTTCAGGGATAAATGATGAAAGTCAACTTAAAACAAAAGCAGAAAATGGAAGAAGGAAACAAACAGAGTACACAGACAAACAAGAGTGAAAAGAGTGAAGACATAGTGGAAGGAAGAATAAAAAATAAATGAAAATGAAATATGGAAAAAGAAAAAGAGAGAGAAAGAGAAACAGTATAATGGTCAGGGGAAAATAACAAGAGCGTGAGGGTTCCTAGAGAGGCCACTTGACTCCAAAATCTAGTCAATCCCCCGAGACTCCTGGGTTAAACTGCCCAGCTCTTTTGGATTAAAGGTTATGCTTATGACATGTTTACTCTATAAAAATCATTTTAGCCTCTATAGACAGGAGAAAAAAAGAATGATAGGAATGTAAGGAAAATGTCAGGACAAAAAGGAATGGTATGAAAAGGAATGTTGGGCAAAAGACGTGCGATTGCAGAGAATAAATCAAGAAAACTAATAAACAGAGAGAGCAGAGGTACAGGAGGAATCAAGGAGAGGGAAAAGAAGCGAGGAGAGAAAATAATACAAGCCTCTGTGCAGCAAAGTAAAACTATATTCATAAAATGAACGATTTAATGAACTTAGAAAAACAAATAAAGGAAGACAATAAATCCAACTCCACATATATTTACTTATTGAAAACAAGAATATGTTTTTTATACTGTATTTCAGAAATGGAGACTGGTACAGAGTACTTTCTTTTTATTTATATCTCCTTCTTCTACTTCTTTGTCTTTTTCGCCTTCTTCCTTTTATTGGTTGCCACAGAGGATAATTTACCTCCATGCCTCCCTGACGTCCTCCTTCACTTCATCTATGAATCTTCTCTGAGGTCTTCCTCTTTTCCTCCTGTCTGGCAGCTCATCATCATCATCATCATCATATATATATATATATATATAGATAGATAGATCGATAGATAGATAGAGAGATAGATATATATCATCTTTTTCACTGTGGACTCAGTGGTCGCTTTTAAAAAACAGCTAAAAACTCATCTTTTTAAACTTGCTTTTGGTTGATTTTTATTTTTAGGTTTTAGCTTCTGTGAAGCACTTTGTGATTTTTATCTTGAAAGGTGCTATATAAATAAAGTTTTACTTACTTACTTACTTACTTTTGTCCGATATGTATATATTAGGGGTGCAACGATACACAAAATTCACGGTTCGGTTCGGTTCGATACTTTGGTGTCACGGTTCGATATTTTTTCGATACAAAAAAATGTTCATGCTTTTTTAATTTGTCATTTATTAAAATTATAAATATATATTTTAACTCAAAAGTACAGTTTTTAAATTTAATGTTGCTGAAACGACAAAGTAATAAAAAAATAAATATCTGATCGAGAAATCCCTCATCTTTGGAAAAGAGAGTTTATTACAGACAAATGTCTCTTTCCAAAATAAAAGCTATACTATACCCTTCTTCTGGGGTATATTCTCAGCATATTAAACATATCAGGTCCCCATAAGGAGAATCATGTGCTAACGGCTGTCTAAATGACTCGGGTAAAGTTTGTAGCATGCGTGCTTGTTGTTTTTGTCTGCTTCCACTTGTCTTTGCACTAGGATGATGTCGGAGTAAATGTGCAGTCATATTCATTGTGTTCCCACTAGTGCTGTCAGCGTTAATCTGAAATGACATTAATGCCACAACACGGCAAATCTCCGTTAACGAGCTACTGCGGATCGCCCGTGCGTGGGGCTGGATGGCGTCAACACGTTAACGAGCTAACTGCGCTAACGCACTAGTTCCCACCAATGTAATTGAGCATTGCGTGGCACATCCGACATACTGTTTTACTTTTGTCCATGACGCGCTTACCTTCAGGGTCATACTTCACATGAAGACCAAAATAGTTCCAAAGGCCAGATCTGAATGAGGGTGGGGGAGGCTCAATTTGCCATGTTGCAACGAGCTTAGCTTCTGTCTTGCTACCTTGCGCTGCGCTCAGTGGATCTGCGCTCGACAGTGCAGCCTAGGCGGAGTAGTCGAACGCAGATCCACTGAGCTCTCAACACAGACAGCATCGTCAGAAGAAAAGTTGATAAAATAAATTAAAAATTTTGTATTGTTCGATACACATGCGTACCAAACCGAAAGCACTGTATCAAACGGTTCAATATCGATATGAGTATCGCTGCACCCCTAGAGTGTGTGTGTGTATATATATATAAATAAATATATAACTTTGTCACCAAAACACTCAACCTGAGCTGTCCCTTGCTCATTTCTAATCTTGTCCCTCGTGGTCACTCCCAACACAAATCTCAGCATCTTCATCTCGGCCTTCTTGTCTTTTTGTCGGTGCCATTGTTGCCAAACCGCAGACCGCAGGTCTCACTGCTGTCTTGTAAACCTTTCCTTTCATTCTTGTTGCTAACCATCTGTCACAAATTTAAAGTCTTTATTAGATTTTTCAGCTCATATTCACACCTGAGTATTGTTCTGCATAACCTGAACCCATCAGAAGCGAGTCATATGCTCACGGCATCTCCCGGCCTCTTTAACCACCATTCTCCTCCTGCACACCCTCCCCCCCCCCCCTCTCTTCGATCAGGCGATTTACAGCGCTCACTTGTTGGGAGACGCCGGCTGTTGTCTGGTGAACAAGTCGCTCCTCTATCAGCGGCCCCCGTTGTCCAGAGCGCTGCGCTGATTTTCATTAGCGATAGCGACTCGCACAAATCAAAAAGTCGAGGCGCTCGGGGTGCCGCGCCACGCTCCTTTAATTTCCTGTTGTTGGGACACTGAAGGATTGTGGGGCAGCTGTGGGAAACAGGAAGCACGATAAAGCCAGCGTGTGGCCGAGGAGAGCATGTGTGGTGTGTGAGCGATTGTGCGCTCAGATGGTTTTGTTGTGTGACTGTTTATGTGTACAATGATGAGGTTGTGTGTGTCTGTGTGTGTGTGTGTGAGCGTGAGAGAGAGAGAGAGACACTGATCAGGTGACATTAGAGGTCACGCTGAGTCTTCCATTTCCAGAAGCTCTTTCCCCCGTGTGCTTCATAAGAAGCCCATGATGGATCTCTGACCCTCCGCTATATGGTGCCTTTACCTCTGCAGTAACCCGGCCGACCAGGTTTCCAAGCTGCTCACCACAGTATGTTCCCATGGCAACTATGCTACGCCTGACAAGTAGATCGTGGTGGTAGACCGAGGGGAGGAGGTCTGGGAATTATCACCAGACATCTCTGAAAAGGCAGATTAATGTATTAATAATGGGAAACTGTATCGATCTCCACAGAGAAAATCTCCTTCTTTTAGCCTCGCAGATTTTAATTAAAAGCCAGCGGAGCATTATTGCGCTTGTGCAATATTTCGTTTTACAGTATAGTTCAAAACCTTTAATTATAGAAAATTTTTCAAGACCTGCGTTGAAACTTTGGCCTTTAGTAACACACATGTCATATGGAGACACACATGTAATTGTCGAACGCATGCAAAGAGACTTTCGCATGAGCACACGCTCAAACAGGAGTCGGTGAACTCAACTCATGTTCTGCCAGACATGAGTGTTTTTTACCAGACTTGGCAAGCAGTGTGTGTGTGTGTGTGTGTGTGCATTTATGTGAGTGCACCACCTCATCATCCCATTATCTAACACACAGCTGCAGTTTTAGACAACATTTCACCCCGTTTCCCTTTCATTCTCTGAGAGCCTCTCCCTCCCTTCTGTTTGCATACTCTCCCTCCCTTCATCTGTCTCTCTCCCATTCTCTGTCTCCACCTTCTCTCGGTGTACCTTTCACAACTCGCACAAACAGAGTGGTAAATAAAAGAAAGATAAAACAACCCACACTTGTCTTTCTGTAACGCTTTTAAATTTAACAGGCAATTTGAGGGGCAGAGCTGCTGACCAAAAGACTGCAGCGACAGGATGTCAGTGGATCTGACTTGTCATTAAGACTAACCCTGAAAGGGCTCAACTGCAGACAGACAGAACTTCTGTCATGTATTTATTACATACTTGTGCCATTGTACAAGTATGTAATAAATACACTGGGTGTTTTTATAACCGGTTTATATTTCTCTATCTTTAAAGTTATTCATTTATTCTTAAATCATTTTCCTTATTTCAGACCCTGCACTCTGTCAAACCTCAGCCATGTGTAAACCACAGACCAACTTCCAGAGCTGAAAAATGAATGCAGTGCAGAGGTTGTAGTTGCTGTTTCTCTAGGTGACACTCTAAGCTGGCTGACTCCAAAAAACAATGACCCACACATCTATCATGTCCAAATGTCCAACTTTAGAGCTTAAAAAAGGATAATTAAAACCTGGTACAAAACTGGTTTTAGCCACTATAGATAGTTTTCCCCTGTTTTAACAATGCTGAATGACATTTTTAAAAATTCAAACAATTTCAGCTTGATGCTTTATGTTGGGAGGCAGAGACCCTACAAAAATACAGGGAAAACCCCAGGAATCAGATGATCCCTATGGGCAAGCACCCAGTGACAGTGGGGAGGAAAAACTTCCCTTTAACAGGAAGAAAACTCTGGCAGAACCAGGCTCAGTGAGGGGCAGAGCAATTAATTATAGACTACCTCAGCAGTGCCTCCCAACAAACTGGAAGTCCATATAGTCCATATAATGGGAGTTCTGGTGAAAAACCCATTCTTTATATACAGTTTACACTCAGCCTTGCCCCCCAGGAAAAAAAAAAAGAAAACTGGTACCTCAGTATTTGTTGGCAAATCAACCGCACTTGACAAATATGTTGATATCATTATCCAGATTACAACCACATGCCAGTAGCAGTTGTAAATAAGGCCAGATGTTAGGACTCTCAACTGAAATGTTTTGCTGGGGAACTTCGTCTCATTCTTGCAGGCCTTACTGACAAGTTAACATTATTAACTTGTGGAATTGGTGTACACAGTGTTCATAAACCATACATCTACACAAACACAAAGAAAACAATGGATCCATCAAGAGCAACAAATTCAAATTCGTTTATAATTTCAGTCTGAAATTATATATGTAAGGGTGAAAAAGCTGAACCATGACAGGAATGTGCATACACTTGATGCAGAAAAGGCAGATGCGGCCGTGAAGGAGGCAGTTGTATCAGCATTTTAAATGCAATATACACACATGAACAGTGAAAGGTACACTTGTACAGTAAATATACATGAAAACATATTGGAAGTTGTGCAAATACATACACAGAACAAGGCCAGATGTGGTGAAGTGTGAGTGTGTGTGTGCCGGGCAAAATTCAAGCTGTAATGGGCCATGCTAATGAAGCTAGCATCAGGGCTAGCATGCCAAATCTGCTACCAGACAGCGCCATTTGACTCCTCTAACTGGATTATGCAAATCTGATGCTCATCACAGTTCAGGGAGGCGAGTAACACATAATTTATACCAGAGAAGAAGAAAAAGAAGAAGGAGCACAAGTGGGGAGTGAATACAAGCAAGCACTCAGAAAAAACGTATGGTGACATGGAGAGGAACACACAGCTATCACATTCAGCTGTACACTTGTGATCTGGACATAGCTAGCACCAAAACTCTGTACTCCCTGACAAATATCCCAATGCAAAACAGAACCTAAACTGGAAAGTAGAAAACAGAAAAAGTAAGGAGAGAAGGTGTACAAAAAATTTAGACAGGAAGCTGGAGAAACAGAAAAATAATAAGTGCTTGATGAAGAAAACAGAGGCGGGATAGAGGGAAAAAATTCAGGAAAGTGTGAGATTCCCACTATCCTTTCCATTCTTTTTCTTCCCCAGATTAGTTTTCTTGTCTCTATTCTTCTCTTTTGTCTACCTTAACCCTTCTTACCTGTGTTTCATCTCATTATTCTCTCACCCACCCTTTTCCCCTTCTTTTTTTGAAATCCTTCTTCTTACGTTCTTTCTTCTTTCTATCATCCTGCCATCCCTTCCTTTTTCTATATCATTCTGTCCTTCCTTTCCAGTCCTGTTTGCTGGCTTTTACTTGTTTTACATAAGATACAATGAATTAGTGACACCTACTCAAGTGTGTCTCTTTTCTCATTTTCCACTTTTTACTTGCTAAGATATCCATTCTGTTCCCAGATCTTAGGAAGAAAGTTTCTGCTTGCCATTTCCTGAATCTTCTGCCATCTTTTGATTTTTTTTCTTTGCGCCGCTGTCCACGTTTCAGTCCCTTCTGTTTTTCCTCTTATTTCCTTGTTTGCTCAGTGTTTTCCCTTCCTCTTCCCTTGCAATCTTATCCTCTTTCCTTGCTCCAATATTGTTTCCTTTTCTCTTTTTGGACACTTTTATGTCCTTTCTGTGTATTTTCCCTTCACTGTCCCCATTGCGCTTCTCTCCTCCCCAAGTCCCTCTGTTTTTGTTCTCCCACCTCTCTCCGTCGTGTAACTCTAACACACTCGTCAAAGTTTGCTGTAATTTATAACAAAACACTTCGAAGTGAGTACAAAAGATGACAGGGAGCTGAATGGGGGGGCCGGGGATGGGGGGGCAAAGGTTTATGTTTGTGTGTGGCACTGGTGAAGGAAACGAGGGGAGGTAAAGGAGGAGGAGGAGGCGAGGAGGAGGAGGAAGTTATGCTGGGAGGCAGAGTAGTAAATTGTTCCATTTTTGCAGGTAATCTAAATGCTAACTAGAGGCAACTTATCACCAGAATGGATTTCCGACCATCTGTTCAAATAACAGGGGATTTGTCCGATGGCAAGCACAAGAATGGGATGATGGCGGGAAGATTAGGCGATGGTGACGGCAACGCCATGCGCCTCGTCTCTACAGTCGCGGCTTCAGAGAAAAAAAAACTGAAAGAAGAAAAGAGAGAGGGGGAAAAAAATGTATTTTGTGCAAACAAGAACAGATGACGCCCTTACAATTACACCTGTCAGGAGCTCTGCAAAGCAATCGATCTCTGAGGCAGCCGAGCGACGCTCTCTCTCTCTTTCTACTTCATAGCGAAATGATTTTCTCTCTTTTTTCCTCCTTCACCCTCCCTCTATTTCTAACGCTCTTTCTCTATTTTTCCTTTCATTCTTATGCTCTCTCCATCGTGAGCTCTTCTTAAACAATTTGCAGGGAAAAATGCTTTTTTGATACATGACAAGACGACATTTGACTTTTCACTCACTGTTGTGAGGGAGGGAAACAAGGGAAGAGGAGAGTGAGGAAAGGAGGAAAGGAGACACATAAAGGCCAGAGGAACGAAGGAGCTAGGAGGGACTGAGTAGAGAAAAGAAGAGTGGTAGGAAGTAAGGACACGGGGATAAAAGAAAAAGTGAATCAAGATGGAGCAGAGTGGAGCAGTTAAGGAAGGGGGAGAAGAGAAAGAAGGAGGAACAAACTGGAATAAACAGAAGACAGATGGGGAGAATGCAAATAAAGATATAATAGGTACCGAAAAGACAAAAGCATGAAGACATGAGGAAGAAATAAAGGAAAAAGAAGGAAAATAAATACATAGAAGATAACTTGATAACTTGGGGAGTGAGAAGAGGAAATGGGAAAAGAGAAGAAAGGGGAGGGAGTGAAAGGGACTGGCATCAAACAGTAAAAGGAGGATAAAGTGAAAGAAGGTAGAGGATTCTACAAAAGAGGATTAAGGTGAGAAAGACAAGGGAGTGAGGGATGAGGTGAGACGGAGAGAGAGTTGACAATAAATGACACAGAGCAGGAGCAAAAGAGGGTGAGAGAGGTCTCCAACAGCAAAAGGAAAGAGAGGAGAAGGGACAAAGATGTTGAGGAAAAGTGAGAGGGAGGAAGAGTAATTAATGGAGAGAGACAATTAATGAAAGGGAGAGAGGGAGAGAGGGATGCAGGGGAAGAATAGCGGGGTGACAGAGCGTGCAGTTTACTGGCCCAGGAAGTGTTCTCAGGCTGCAGGCCAATCGGCTTGGCTCAATCCCCCCGTGTCACTAACAGCCCATTGGCCGATGAAAGCCGTCCTTTATTCGCTATTTCAATCGACGCCTCACACCATCAAAGAAGAGCCGTTTATCTTTCCCTTCCATCGCCCACACACACAACTTCCCCCTCTTTCTCTCTCTCAGACCCTTGATCCGTCTCTCCTCCTCTCTTTTTCTGCAGCTACATTCACAATTTGTCTCTCCGTCTCCAAAAATGCCTTTGGACGACAAAGGAGAACAAATAAAAACCTCCAGGTTCAGCAAATGTGGAGACAAACCAAATCTAATTCTGTTTTTTTTCCTCCCTACACACAAAACTGCAGCTGCAGACAAGTATTTCCGTCCTCGACCGGTGCTCCGTTCCCAAAGGCCCAGAGAGTTGCAGAGCTTTAACTTTGTTATTCCTCTTAAACACAAAGGTAAATGCAACCTTAACAGGAGGTTAGTAATGAAATCCTTTTCTTGACATTAAGAGTGGACCGGAAACCCACATTCCACCTTAACTGGAGCATTGCTGCACCTCAAACACTTCCCCATGTTACCAAAATACTGGAAGGTCCTACTTCACCCCAGGTCTGAAATCCATCTTCTAAAAGAAGAATTTACTTCCCTTTATTTTTTACTCTACCTGAAAGTAAGTAAGTCAAAGTTTTGGCTTAAAAAAAGTGCTGTCAGTGTTCACAAAGAGAGCACAGTGACAGGATTGTGTATAAGATGTGGGAACTCAGAGATCTTTTTGTTTGTGACTAACCCTGCTACATGTGTATTTCTGTTAGTTCCTTTATGAATGTGCAAAATAGAGTATTTTAATCAAGCACGGCAACTGATATAACAAACATTTACGACACGCAGTGTACCCCTAACTGAGCCGATATTTAACGCCAAAAAAAGCATGTCATATTTTTTTTTACTTGAAATTAACTGACTGTGTTTACAACAGGACAACTTTTGTACATGACCCGTAAAACTAACCAGACCTATGAGTGCTATTTGGGGATTGCGCTCACACGCTATTTTGCTCCGTTCAGTAAATCTGGCTCTCTGCCACTTCTTTGACTAACTATCTTTACAGCATGTTAACCAAAAGGCTGATATCCTGATGATCTTTTTTCCAAATCCACATCGAATTCACACAGGCAAACTTGGAATACACCTATTAAAATGTGAATTAAACCAGTAGCAGAAAAAGTTCCCAGTTAAACTATATTAGAAGTAATATCCATCCATCCATCTTCTTCCGCTAATCCGGGGCTGGGTTGCAGGGGCAGCAGCCTAAGCAGAGGAGCCCAGACCTCCCTCTCCCCAGCCACCTCCTCCAGATTGTCCGGGGGAACACCAAGGAGTTCCCAGACCAGCTGAAAGATATAATCTCTCCAGCGTGTCCTAGGTCTGCCCCGGAACACCTCACCCAGGAGGCGCCCAGGAGGCATCCTTGTCAGATGCCCAAACCACCTCAACTGGCTCCTTTCGACATGGAGGAGCAAAGGCTCCACTCTGAGCCCCTCCTGGATGGAACAACATGAATAACAAATTTTCAGCAAATTCTTCTTTAAAGATTTAAAACTAACTAAAGAGGTGTTTCATTACACAACCACTGTACCATATGTAACATATGGACCCTCATTCAATTCACCCAAGTTAGAAAGTACTTTTCTAAATAACTACCCTGTCTTTTCCTACCTGCCAACATCACAGTGGCAAGTTGTTAGCAAAATCTTTTTTCAAGCTAAATACAAAGAAACATGACAATCCTTAAGTACTTTATAATATTTCAACTAATTTAGCCTATTATTAGTACTGCATTTCCTTAAAGTGGCCTGGAGTGGTGCAGTGAACTATTTTTTGTGTAGTTGTTATTTTTTCCCCTCTCATTCTTCTTTCTAATGCATGTCATTACTCACTGCGCTGACTGGAAGACATACGGTCTCCATATTCACCTGTTTACCCACAACACTGAGCCGCTTTACGACTTCCAGCTTAAACCCATGAATCACCAAACTCCGAGCTCAACTCCCATTCTTCCTCTCATTTACCGTCCCGAAATTTTTCTGAAGGTTTAAATCGCAATGAACGCCATGAGACTCAAAACCTTAAAATATATAGAAAAATCAACAAGCACTCAAACTAAAGTTGGATTCGTTTTGATCTGTAGATGACCTCTCACCTCTCCCATTTTGCTTCAGTTTTATATGCTCATAAAACATTAATTCCACACCGAATTCAGGCATTATGGATGGCAATGTACTAAGGATGTGGAAGGAAAGTGAACAAGAAAACCAGAAGTGAAGCAGCTTTCTGTGTGTGTGTGTGTGTGTGTGTGTGTGTGTGTGTGTGTGTGTGTGTGTGTGTGTGTGGCAGTTTCTTAATCTAATGCCATGCAGAGGAAATAGAGCAGAGCTGGACATCCTTGACACACACTGACTCAATACCAAGACCTAACACTTTATCATCTGCAGTACCTGGACATGCCGTCTGTGACTCTGAGAGGATGTGTGCGCATATATGTGTGTGTGGCCCTGGGCGCTGTGAGGATGGGCAGTAGTTATTAACCTGCTGCCCAATTTCTGTCACGGCTGCTTTGTGGCTGCAAGCAGAGATGTTGAGTGTGTGTGTGTGTCTGTGTGTGTGTGTCTACTATGGAGGGACTCTTCCTTAGTGAAGTTAATACCAGAGCCCGACTCTTAGAAATGACTGAATGAATGCCACTAAAGGGAATGATTGAGTTAGTGTGATTAAGCTTTGGTGTGTGTATTGGTGCAAACTGATGTGGTAACACTGTGTGACTTAACAAGGTATACGGCCAAATATATCAACAGAGCAATGAGTGTTTTTATTTATATGAAAGGGATAAAGGAAAGTTATAAAAAATGATTGCCAGTCAGGGACCTGGTCAGTTAATTATACATATACACACACTTAGTCTGTTTGCATTGTGGCTGCTTATGTTCAACTTCAGGAAATGTTTGCTTATGTTTGGTTTTGCTTGATGTCTGAATATGAAGCTCAGGCATCTCTCTGCATGTTGTTCCCTGTTTAACCTTTCTCTGTTTGCTTTGCATGCCAGTGTTTGGCTTTGTGCAGTTCTATGAGCTTTGAGTGGTTTTTGAGTGTTGCACCTATGACCAAACTCAGGTTCAGACAGTCTTGTCTCAGTAATCCCATACAAACATACTCAGCAGAGTTGTTACACATCTACTAGTACTGAAGAAAAACTATCATCTTAACACATTACCTTTACAGCCTCTGTGCTTAAGTAACAGACTTTCACTTGTTTTTCCTGATAGATTTTTCAAATTTTCTTCAACCCCAGTTCCAAAAAACTTGCAATGTTCTTTAAAATAAAAGATAAACGAAAGTAAAAATATTTAAAGTAAAAGAAAAAACTGGATGAATATCTTGCAACCAATTAGATTAACTGACAACAGGTCAGTAACATGACTGGGTATAAATAAAGATGGGCAGAGGTTCATCTAATCTGGAGAAATCTCTGTGCGCAGGAGGGCAAATGTGGGCAAATGTAAGCAAGATGTGGGTCAAAGCTCCTTCAAAATGGACCGAGGCGAAGTGTAAAGACAAATCCAATTTTGAAATTACTTTTGGAAAACATAGAGATGGAACAGAAGAGGACCTGTTATCAGCACTCAGTTCAATAGCCTATATTTCTCATGGTTTGGAGGCGCATTAGCACCTATGGAAATGGCAGATTGCACACCACATGCACCGTCGACGTGAAAGGTACATACTGGTTTTAGAGCTCATGTGCTCTCATCAAGACATCTTTTGAGGGAAAGCATTGCATATTTCTGTTAGGAAACATTAAACAGCATACGCCATCTATTACAAAAGCATTGCTTTATAGTCTTAAAGTCCCGCTGCAGAATCAGCCTGCCTTCAGTCTGGATGTTTTATTAACCGAAATCATCGGGCACGTCATGAAAAGAAAAATATGACACAAAAGGTAAACATGTACTGTCCCATATGCTTGTTTTTTTAAAAATATATTTATCACAGCAACTTTTTTAGGAATTGAGGTATATTTATCAGATATCCAATAAATTTATTAGAAACCCTGAATCACAAATTGGCTTAACCTGCAAAGTTAGAGATCTGTTGGTTTAGAGTCACATTCGTGAGATGATTTAATGTTACAACCCATCCCTGGTTGTCAGTATATGACTGTGTGAAAATGAAAGAAAGTAATAGTGTATATTTCATTGAGTGACAGAATAGCTTGTCACCCATTGCCCACTAACTAGTGGGGAGTACAGAGGGTCAGCTCAGTGGCTCTTCTAATGGACTGACCATAAATCATACTTTTTGAACTCATTTAGGTTCTGCAAAGTACTTTAAAACCTTTATCTCATTCACACACTCTAACAAACACATACATACACAGGTGCTGGCCTGCAATTAGGAAAACTTGAACTTGTATGATGTCTTGCTTATTCTAAGTGATTCTGACCAATCAAAAGCTAATAAAATTTTTGTATAACTGGTAAAAACCAACACAGCAATATGGGACTGTATTTAACCTGACAGAATAATAGTGCAATATATATATCCCCTGCCAAACACCTGAGATAAATAAAAAGAATAAAATTTTTTAATTAAATGAATATCTATCTGTGGGGGCAAAACAACACAAAAGGCATCTAAAATATGAGAGTACACATATCAGTATCCATGAATGACTTCAAGCTTCCCCCGTCCTTGAAAAAGTACCATTATTAGTTGGGATTGGCTACTATCAATCATTCTGAAAGAAAGACTGTCAGAGACTGCCACCTTTTTTTCACATGGACAGAGATGAAACTCATTGATTCAAATGCAGATCTCAGACAGAGAAAAAAAATGTCAAGTCACAATCATAAAGATTTAATCCCCGGTGCTTTCGTAAATGTAGTCTCACAAACAGAGCTGTTGTATCAGTGTGGTTTTCGGCAAAATGCGTGTGCGTCAGTGTCTGTGTGTCGTGAATTCTCCCATAACCATTACATGCCACAATGGAGCAGAAAGGCTGCCGGTTTATCTTCTGATCAATGCTGCGAGCTGTCAAGCCACAAACACACACCCTCGTGTACTTACACCCCCTCTAGTTCACCCCATGCTCACTCACTAATGCTCTCTCTTAAACATACACACACACACGCACACATTTACTCAGACCCCTGCAGTGAAAATGTAGTTATGCTGATTGCATTTGTGTGCGTTTTTTTCCCCTCAACACACTGTCAGCCTGTCAGGCTGAAATGCTCTGACAGGCTCGGCTGGAGGAAACTCTGCGGCATCATGGAGACCAGCGAGAGATTAAACTGCATAACAAATGTCCATTTACACTCCAAAGCCTCCAGTTAACATACACTTCATCTCAACTCGTGTTCAATGCCCAAGACCTTGAAGGTTTCAGCGCTCATTAAAATCTGAATTATGACGGCTTTGCATTTTTGTGTTTGTATTGTCAGGAATCTCTTGACCTTTGGACTCTTTCTACTGCGGTAGTAGTGATGGAGCTGTAGTAAAAGCTAGATTGCTAATATTAGAGGTGCTGTGAGGGAAAAAAAACAAGCAAACCCTAAAATTATCCAGTCTCTGATTGTTTCAAATAATCTCAGAAAAGTCACTGTTAAATATTTCAAGTATGTCAAGTTTTGCCAAAGGATGTCTCTTGTCAAGTGTTACTACTCTGAGGGAAATTCAAGCATAAAGTCAAATGAGAAAAATCACGTTTTAAAAGCATTGTCAGAGTGTCAACTTTTTGAGAGCGTGTCAGTTGTCAAGGTTTGTCAAAGCAACTCATCAAATGATTTTTGCAGTCTCGAGGGCAATTTGGGTTTGAAAAGCCAGACTTAGTCAAACCAAAGGAAACGTCAGGTAAGCCACATCTGAAGTCACGTCTTTAAAAGAGCGTCACGACTAAGTCAGTCAAGAAAACCCTTTTGTCCATTTTCTGAACATATAAATTAGACTCCAAGTCACCTGTTACGTCAGCTGAGTGTTTCATACACAACCCTAACCTTCTTTAATTATTCTAATCAGTTTCTTTCAGTCCAATATTTTATCATGTAAAATGCAAAAATCTAGGGATGTTTTTGACTCAAAGTATTAAATTGGATCAGTTTCTTGGGGAATCAAACTCGCGTCACCAGCACTCAACCCAAAGTACAGCTCATAGTCCTTTTTTGAAGAATTAAATATTGATTTTAGTTCTGTATTCTGTTACAGTTACCACTTAAATAGGTGATAATTAGAACACAGTTACTTTGAAATAAATGGATTACACAGCGGTCTTTTCCTGTTTCATATGTTAGGCTATCCCCTCTCTAATTTTCGTAATTTCATACATTGCCAGAAACACAAATTAAAGAGGCTCTAATGTAAGCGTCCTGTTAATATTGGTGGTGTCAGTTACACAATGGACCCGGAGCCAGCATAACAGAGGCAGCAGTGCACGGGCAGGAATGCATTTCTTACTTGCAAATTCCGACACCACTTCACATTTAAAGAAGAAAGGGATAGTTGAAATCTGACCGTGCATTGCAAACTCTGTTTGCCAGCAACCAAGCTGCTCTCAGCATCAAAAGACTCCAACCTAAAGAAACATCTTGGTGTAAGTTCTTTATTTGAAAACTAACGTTAGCTTACTGCAACTACCTTGTTTTAGTTGTGGTAGCTACCTGGGTTATGTGCCACTTCAGTATCTTCGATGTACTATATTCCTGTGTGATTTATTACTATTGGTGAAGGCTGCATTACAACCTGCTAGCTGCAAATAATCATGTGCAGTTCTGATAGCAGACAGAAAGAAAACATATTACTGATACCGAAATAGTTTTCTATACGAGATCACTGCAAACAGTGCAGCCTTACCTGATGTCCACCCCACTGTTACTCATTTTATATTAAGATTTAAAAATCTAGTTGGTATTGCTCTCAAAACTGCACAAGATTATTTGCAGCTAGCAGGTTGTTAATGCTATCCATCAAGTCTACAGTCTGCAATCTACGAACTAACCTCAGCTAACGCCAGCTAACAATGTTAGCTCGGTGGCAAGTAGCCTTCAGTAATAGCAATAAATCGCACAGCAATAGTACATGCATGTAGTTGCAAAAAGCATGACAATATATCAAGTAATCCAAAGTATTCAGAATTAAGTTGCTCACATTGAGTAACTTAATGGAATATGTTACAAACTACATTTTGCTTTTCCATAAATGTGCTCACAGAAATCTGGCTAAAGATTTCTCAGTTGGAGACTGACGTTCAGTAAAATTCCACTGAGCAATGGAACAAGGAAAATGTCAGCTAAGGTAAAAAAAAAAAAATGTTTTGCTAATTTGGTGGGAGCGACGGAGAGATGTCATCTGCCACCAGAGAGACTTTAAACTACACACACAGTTTTTCTTCATTCTCTGACTCTACCTCTCTTTTATAGTATTTAGTCATGCACAAGTCAGTCCAGAGCGCCTTTTAAGCAGTTAATCTACAGTGCTGTACATACACTTACTGGATATGCAGAGATGGAATCTCACACGTTTATGTAATGCTGCTAGTGCTGCTGTACATTCACCAGGTGGGGCTTTGCCTTCCAGCGGTGGGGAATGCAGGCAAAACTCAGCATTCCTCTGAGATCTCCTGCCTCGATCTGTCACTTTTTAAAAATGGAAGGAGAGGGTCAAAATCCCCACAGTATCAACACTTTGTTGAACGAGAAAAATAAGATCAGATTTTGTTCAGCTAACCTGGAAGTATTTAACTGATCCCCCCCAAAACAGTGTCCTTAATATAAAGAACAAGATTCCTTCTATGTTTCCAATATGTAAATCAACATTTCACAATTTATAGGAACAGAAAACCTGCCAGAGCTGTATACATCACCAGTCTGCTTCAGTATTTGGATGAGTGAGGATGATGATTCTTGGTTTGCATGAGATATCTTTGGTTGCAGTGCAATTACACTCATGGCATGTCATGTGACTAGTACAAAGGCTCTCCATCAGAAACCCTTTAATGTTAAGTCATAATTCTTTGTTTGGGACCAAAAACTTTAGATCTCTTCTGTTTTCTCCTTAACTTATTTCAAGTTTTGATCAGATCTTTCAGTTTATTTAAAATCACATTTCCACCCTGGAGAAAGGTGGCTTGCCCGCTACAGGTTGTGAATGAATTGTTGCATCAAGTGGAGAGTTCAAGTATCTCTGGGTCTTCCTCATGAGTGGGGGACAAGTGGAGCAAACACATTGGTGCAGCATTGGCAGCGACCATTGTGGTGAGGAGAGAGCTGAGAATGAAGGTGAAGCCATTGATTTACTGGTCTATCTTTGTTCCTACCCTCAAATTAGCTTCCTCTAAAGGGTGCCTATGCTCACTTTTCGAGATACGGCGAGGAGTTTGGTCATTTGGTGGGGGCTCAGAGTAGAGCTGCTGCTTCACCTCAAAAGGCCAATTGAGGTTTGCGCATCTGGCTAAAAGGCCTACTCAACACCTCCTAAGCATGGTATTTCAGGCATGTCCAGTAAGGTTGCCAAGATACACTATAAAGATTAGGACTTTCAGCTGGTTTGGGTCTGACAGAAAATAAAATGTCAGAAAAGCTAGGGTAGGTGGCTGGGGGGGAGGCTTGTTTCTCTCCTATTTAGATTGTTTAAGTGACTAAGAAAATGATGATGATGGAAAGAAAATCAGAAATTTGATATATTGAGATACTTGAGAGTACTTTTTTTAGGCTTTTCTAATTAACATTTTTTATTTGGGTGTGCCTAATGGTCAAGTAACTCCAATTGCACGACTGATATTCAAATGAAGTTTTTGCTTTAGTAGCAGTGACTCTAGCTGTTGTCAGTGGGCTAGTATCAAGGCTTGTATGGTAATTTTCCAGATGATTCCCAGCCCTGCTCACTGGTGCCGCTGCTGTAACAGCACCGAGGGTCTGAATCTGTTTAATGTCTAAACAAGCAGCAGTCAGCTCGAGGTCAGACAAGTGAGCCGAGGAGACCGAGGGAAGCTGTAAAATGCTGTAAAAATAAATGCTTCAAACCAGACATAAACAAACTGTCAGCTGTAATAAAGAGAAGAGCCGCTCAGCTGCTGGAAGCTGCTGCAGCTCAAACACATACAGATGGAAAGAGAGCGAGGCGTTTTATCTGCTGAGCGTGTTGAGATTTAGGACATTTATGTTTAACTTAGCAGGTACTTGGAGGGATGTTTTTATTGATAAACCGAGACGAATACCTCAATCCTTGACTTGTGGAGATGTGTTTTTGAGCCATCATGATATCAGTTAAGAAAAGAAAAGCAGTTTGATTTTGGACATCATGTGTCAAGTTACGCCACAAATGTCAGAAATCAAATTGCTTTTCTTAACTCGGACATAGTACCAAAACATTAGTCAGGCCTGTGCAGCATTTTAGGCAGAACTTTGCAAAACACAAAATAAGAGACAAACACCTACCACCAGCAATCACAAACTCAATTCTATACCAGGTTTCAGTAAAGTTAAAAAGGGCCTCCAGACAAAGAAATAAGCGTGTAATACAAATTCCAATGAAATAAACAAGACAAAGGCCAGACATAAATTGAAGGCAAGGTTATACAAACAGAACTAGAATGAAATAAAAATAATAATAATAATTGAAAAGCGTAAAAACAATTTACTTAAATTAAAAAAAAAAGTCAAATCGTCTTTCCCCGACACAACAAGGTGTCGGTTTAATGAGGCAACACAACACACATTTAATTGAAGAGGTTTCATTTAATAAGTGGTAGCTGCGGGAAAGTAATATGATGCTTAAACATGCAAAAATGCATATAGAGGAACCACACAAAGCATAAAGATCATGCCTAAACACATTTAATACCGAGTCTGTCTGAATTCAGCTAAACTGTTTTGACAAAATGCTGCTAATAGAACGGAAAGGAGCACTGTCCCTCTTCTCCCACCAAAAACAAATTAATTTTTTCTCTGCTCACTGATTAAAAATGTACATACCACATGCAGCTCAGAGTCGTGTGCAACAGGAGCCCAATATGCAAATCTCACCCTTTTTAAGACTTATCTACATATCAAATATTCTCCAGGCTTCAACTCTCCAATATTGTACGCTGACCAAAGGCGTGTATGTGTGTGTGTATACATAGCTTCAGATGGAGTGTGTGTGTGTGTGTGGGTGGGTGTGTATGTGTGTGTGATTCTCAGTCAGCTGCAGACAGCAGTGTGTCTGAGCTCTCATGTTTATCAAAGAGAAGCAGTTATATCTAAGAGCCCTGGATGGCCTTGTGCTGCCAAAGCCAATCACAGTTACATGCGATTATTTGTGTGCATGCGTGTGTGTGTGTGCATGTGTGTTTGTATGAGGGGAAACAAGCTTATTATTGCACTGAGAGGTGAGGTGGCATAAGTAAAATTTCTTTGGTCATTTTAGCCTTTTTGGCCAGGGTGAAGGGAGTATCTGCCGTCAAACAAGAAGACAGCCGCATGTAACTACGACTGTGTTTGCTAGTTCACCTTACATGCATTAATTTAATAACGTGGTTAGCCTACTCAACATAAATTACACACGAACAACATTAAGCTACTCACGCAGAGAAGAACGGCTGCTGCTGCCATCATCATCCGTCATCATTTCTGCTACACTGGCAGGGCTAGGGGCCAGGACTCTATTCTTCGAGTTTTTGGGGGATGTTGCTAACTCCAGGTCCGATAACAGGCACCACACCCCCAGTAGATGTGCTCGGTGTGAGGTCTCGCAGCAAGCTATCAAATACGGTGCATTTCTCGGCTTTAAAAAAAATGCTATGCGTCGCCAGGTGTTTCATCGGATTCGAGGTGTTACCTCCTTTGACAGTATCACAGTATCACCTTAAAGCACTTGTTGCAGGCAGCCGAGTTTGCATCTTTTGCTAAGAAGTACAGCCAGACTTTTGACCGCTTGGCCTTGGGCATTTTTAATCTGTAGCTCTGCTCTAAAGGAACGTACGTACCTGGACCCGCCTACTATCCTCTGAAACGTAAAATGATTGGCTAGAATTGGCTTAGGAAAAAAAAAAAAAGCACCGAAATAAAGCACCGAAATGTGCGCTGCTTTTCGGTCTGGTTACTACCGTTTATGTCAGAACCGGTGCCATCATGGCACCGGACACCGGTACCCATCCCTAGTGTTCTGTTTCTGAAATGTTAAAGAGTTCAATGTTGGATAAATATATTATTAGTAAGTATTTGATTTATGGTGACTTCCAGTAGCAACATGTTGATGTACATATGGGAACAAGTTAATATTCCAGCAAACAATATTAGGGAGCTAGGAGAGGAACAAGTCAGCAACTTGTTATCAAAGTGAGAAAGTCCACCACTGACCACAGTTATATTACTAGAACATTTACCTAGGGAGGAGGTTGGGGTGTGTGGATGGCTCAGCAAATCAGTGGCTGAGTACTCTTTGTTTCCTGTTTCAAACCAATGAATTGTTTCAATAAACAACGACTGTGTGTATTTTTGACACCAAACTTTAACTAACCTTAATCAGGGGGGGTCATGTTTACCATAGACAGCATAAAAAAGAGGACATAGCATAGTGGATGAGTCAAACTAGCAGAGTCTGACTGGCTCTTGCTACCTGTTTTGGGACACCTGGCCACACCCAGGTGTGCAGGTGGTTCAGTTGATTTTAACCATGATCGCTTCCTAAACTGGACTTCCACAGGATCTGTGCCTAAACGTAACTGAACATTTACCATTGTACTTCTCTGTCATAGAAAAGTTGGTTCAGACGTCTGTTGCTCAGTTGTTACACCTACATAAATTTTGAGGTTGACAGCACAATTCCCTCCTTGTGTGTGTGGGACAGATATTAAACCTCATTTTGCTTCCAATCCTTGAATCTCTGCTGCCATTGCTGTGTGTAAAGAAGTTTGTAGCAGGTTTAAAGGTGCTGTATTAGTGAACCATTTACCATTTGCAGACCATTTGTTTGTTTTTCAGCACTTTATTTGAGATGGATCCGCCTCCATCTGTTACCTCCTAAGGTTCTCATCTATATGGTAATTTAGGGTTGGAGATCTGTCTTTGATCGGAATTTGCAGGAATGTGATTAGCTGGAAACCTGATACGAGATATTCCTACCTCTACCCCTGAATTCCATGCAACTAATCAACACCTCGCCTGATGTAGTTTTATTGTTTTGGATATATTTACATCAATATTACTGTAAAGCAAAATGTCTAAATGTCTTGAGTATAGCTAATGTGATTCTTAAAACTTGTCAGGCATTGAGTCAAAACCATTAGGGTTCATCCTATGGGGACCACGAACCTCTGTCGAAATTTTAATAACTCAGTCCATAGCTTGTTCATATTTGATATTTTTGATTCTGATCAAAAGAGTTGGACCAACAGAGGTACTGACATTAGAGTCATGCTGCTAATGGAGCTAAACGGTAGGTATCTGCAAAGAATGAAACTGTTTTCCATTGTAAGGACACACCTGTTCCTAACCACCCGGCATCAGCCTCCATCTGAGCCAACTTTCCTATTAGGCACTCATCCAAAAGAGAACAAGTGCATAGTTACACCAGATCACGTGTTTTGGTAAATATCCCCTCACATCTCATCATCACTGTGCACTGTTTGCTGAGTAGAAGCCAATTAAACAGATGAGTTGTGAACACAAATGAAATATCTTTACCACATAAAACTATCACAGAGGATGATCAATCATGTCTGAGTCTGCGTGTTTCTTAATTAAAAACGAAGGAACTCAAATGGAGCCTTGTGAGACAATTCCTCAGCTGCCATCACTCACTCATCCAAAAAAACGGCTTTTGAAGCAAACCAGCTTGCTCAAATTCCATTAGTCTGTTTTGTGTTTAAAAAAATTAAGAAAAGAGGGAATCAAACTGTTAAACAATGCTCTCCTTGAGTAGCACAATTTCAATCACCTCCCCTCGCCCCTCATTCAGCTGGGCTAGCGTAGCTGGCTAATTAGTTCTAGTGAAAGGCTTCTAATTAAATTGGCCTAATGTGGAGGCCCAGGCTGTGAGAGAGAGGGGCAGCTGAAAAATATCACTCATAAAAATGTGTGAACACGAAAAGACTAAATGCATTTGAAACTTTGAAACATGCATTTTTAGAAGACAAAGCAAAGAAAGAAACGGGGACTGCATTTTATGGATCAAAGTTTCTTTTTGAACTTATTGTTTTATTTCTCTTTCCTTTTGTATTTATTCCTTTTCAGACAACCTTTTTATTAATCCAAAGGCAATTTAACTGTAACTAACATTTATAATCAAAGCCATACATACGTTCATAGATACATGTAGCCAGCATTGCTGTAAGATATTTTTGCACATGTGTTATCAACAAAGTTTTGATAACATATCCATAAAACTCAAGACTGATTCAGATTTAGCCATCTCACATTTAAGAGCATTTTCTCATTCAAATCTCGTCTTTTCTCACCGTGGCTTTTGAAATCTATGCATGGATCTATGAAGTCCCATTACGTCTCAGAACTCTTTGATTGCACCTTGTACAATGTTCAAAAAAACAACCCAAGACAATACAACATTTTAAAAACAGCAAGGGAATGTCACAGACTGGATTAAAAGATGGACGACGCATCTGCACAGTACACTCTACAAAACTGATAGCAAAGCATCTTGGAAATGGCAACTGCCGTCTTGCATTCATGATGTTTGCAGCTAAATCTAAATTGTGTCAAGGTTTTGATTCCCACCTAGATGGAACAGAGATAAAATGAGCACATGGAGGAAACAACTAGCAGTGTAATGATGTGAAACTGAGACCAATCCCACAGCACAAATGTCCACAGTCCTATGCTGGGCTTCTATCCTCCCAGTTCACAGTTCACAACCCATTCTGCTCACGTTGATAGGATATGTGACAGTCACGACAGAAAATTAAAGAACACGTTAAAACATTATAAATTATTACCGTCAACTGTAACGCAACAAGAAGCTATTTTCCAATCACCGTTAGAAGACAAAAATAAAGAACAAACTGCCAACTATTAGGAGTCAGTCAGGTAAGACAGGAGAAGTAGCAATTGTGGAAAAAATACTCTAATTAGCCATGACTTCATGTTGCTCAAGCTAATGTTTGGCCAGTTACGTCCACCAAACCTGACATCACATCCACAGGTTGCACTCTGGTGTTGTTTGAGCTGGTCAGTTTTTGTTACATACCTTTGTACTAGTGATATTAATAATTACTAGTTTGTCAAACAGCTATTTTATCAACTAATTTTCAACATATATTGGCTGTGCTCCTATATTAGACATGGGACAGTGTCTCAGCACTTTTAAAATAACGTTCACATTCTGGTTGCATGTAAGGCACTGACGATTTCTCAGATATTTTGGCATCAGTTTTATTATGATTCGTTGGTGTAATAGAAAGTTTAATTCTTGTGCATTTGTTTTGTTTTAATTTTTTTTTTTTAATTAAAAGCTTATTTGCAAAAATGGCTGGAAAATATATCTCCTTTAGTTTCTGTGTTACCCTTTCTCTATTTTAAAGGGAAAATATTAGACAAATAGCACAATAAGTAAATTGGTAAATGAAACTTGCAGTAGAAACCAAAACACGACGCAACAAAGACAGGCTGTTACAGGCTTTCTCCTGCAGGCTCGCCTGCTACAACTTCAAAGATAGATCAGCCTTTTTCTTGTTGTAATTTTGTAATCAGAGCTCTCTGTACAAAAAAGTGTGACATGGTTAGGTTACTGATTCGGTGGTATCTTACCATAATCTGTGGTAAGGCCACTTTATTTGCCTCTTCCTGTAGTAGGCTTATTGCACCACAGATTATGTCATACATAGTTTGTCCCACAACATGTGGTACAGATTTAGTAGTGGCCACATCTTCTGCGACAGTGAATCTGAATGAATAACATTTGACCTCTTTTTCAACTGAAAGAAATTAAATATGGTCAAACACTAAACTGTAAGACAGCCGAGGCATAAACTACATTATTATGTAACATAAGCTTCAGAGTGTGCACAACGTGAAATAATAAATACCTTCTTAAAATAACATTACAGTAACACTTTTTACTCAACTATGATTTTCTTCATTCTCAGTACACAACAACAACACACACACATATACGCATATGTAAGGAAATGTTACCAATTTAGACTTATCGACAACAACCCACAAAGACTTCTAACCTCAGACAACGATAAGTTTTAATCTGATGATAAATAATTAAACTTCAAAGAAAATTCTGCCACTGTGAACAGACTGCTGTCCTCACACAATAATGAAAACATGCTCTAACACACACATGCAGAGGAAAACTGAGTCATTACTCAGACTGCCCAAAATATTCACACAAACACATACGCACATGCTTGATGAAATCCTTCCTAAAACCTAAGAACTCTCACACAGAAATGTTTTTTATGTTCCTAAATATTAACAAATCACACAGGCGAACAGAGAGCTTGTTTCTGTCATTCCCACAAGAAAATGGCAAAAACAACAACACTCTTTCTTCACCGTTCCTACAACACAGCCAACATCCTACCCTGCTCGCTCATGCACACACACATACACATTTACATGATGTACCCATAATGCTGCTCTTCCTTTTTAAATGCTTTAAGTGTCTCTCTCCCTGTCTTCTATCTGCTAATAGGAACCAATTAGTCTCCATTGTCCACTCTCCCAATAAAAGAGCATTATGGGAATTCCCCCTACTTAACACCTTTCCTTTCTAAACAGGCACCCAATTAGACGCCTAAAGGACAAAGCTACAGAGGACAAGTGGGGGCCTTAGGAGGCGGGGACAAAGGGACAGTGGGGTGAGATGTGTCTGTGTGTGTGCGGTGATGTTGAATGACTCTCTCAGTTCAGTCCACATTTTTGAAGCTGTCAAAGAAAAGCTGAATAAAACACTGTTGAATGCACAATTTAAAAGGGTAACGCTGATGTTATTTTAAGGCTTTATTTTAGCAAACAAGTTGCCTAAAGACACCAAAACCAGCTAATAAGTGATATATCTTCACTGATATGGGTTATGATGTTTACTGGAGTATATTCTGACTCAGTCCAGTGAGTCGGGTGAGCTCTGTATGGTGGAGGCCAGGCTAAAATAAGTTGGCACTGCTTTGGTTTCATGTTAATCAAATATGTTGTGTGTAAAGTGTGAATGAAGGCGGGGAATAACATGACATTGCAGCCTGGCAGGTGTCACCAATGTGTCTCTCGGTTTTCATAATTTAACAAAAAGCTTGCGTTTTGCACTGGGTGGTACAGTCACCTGCTGTAAACACAACGTGGGCCATCTGTCAGAAAGATCTAAGGAAAGATCATGATGATGAGGGATCGTGTTTAAAACATGTAGGAGAAACTTGCTGGATGATTTTTTTCCCACATTTACATTTATTGGACAACACAAGCCATGAAAACAAGAGCTAGGAATGATGGGGGAAATAGCCAAAATAAAACAGCCAAATGAATCTCTCTACAGAGAGGAAAACGTGCTCCTGTGTGCAGCATTCTCTGCAGCACCTTTTCTACTCAAAACAATAATGAAAAGACTGTTAAGAGAGATTACTGCAGGACGCACATGTTTCTCACCAAGCTACAAGTATACACACACACACACACACACACACAGAACAGCCTGGTGACGTTTTTTCCCATGACAGCATGGGAATTCCTCTGCTCAGGAGTCACTGCTCAGTGTGAGATGCAGAGAGAGAAAGTGTGTGTATGTGTAAAACCAGTCAGGGGGGCTGGCCCTGAAGTGGCCCGCTCTCTGGAGAGACGCTGTCTGCTTTGTTCCTTTAATCTACACAGAGAGACAGAAAGAGGTTAGCTTGGGTGAATGTGCTCGTACTGTCTCTTTTCACTCTCTGCACTAACAGACCTACTGTATTCATTCGCTCTCTGCTGAGCTACTATGTTATAGCAGTGGGAAGCGATTATTCATCCATTTATGCTTCTGGCAGTAATGTCAGTCACTTTCTCACAGAAGACGTTCGATCGGGGTCACGGCTTAATGCCCAGATAAGCATGAAACTCGTCTTGTTGGATCATCGCTACAAAGTAAAACCGATCGTGTTGCGAAAGTTACGGTCTTTAAAAACAGCGTTTTGGGTTAATATGAGGACACTATTGTGTCAAAGTACAAACCTAAAGATGTGCTAGTCTAGCTATGCTTGAAGTTAGGAAACAGAAGGAAACACCTGGCTTACAAAATCCTGCATAGCACATTAACTTGACCTTCAGACATCACAGGTCTATGAGACAAGCACACCTGCCCCTGCACTGCAGTGGGCGTGTTCATAGTAGGGAGCAAACAAATAGGTTAGCAGAATTCAGAGAGTACAAAGGGGGTTTTGCTCAAGTGTTACTTACAGACATGCTGATTTCAAAGGTTTTTGGATTTATAGTTGATGGGAGAAGTTCTGTAATACACAAAATCATGTCAAAGAATATAAAAAGTCAAACTTTTTAGGAGCTGGTTTCTTTGGTGATTGACGGAAATGGGGAGAACCTATCACAGCTCTAAGGGGGTAAAAAGCGGTTTGCACCCTAGACAGATCGCCAGTTGGTCACAGGGCCAAGATTGCTTGTTTGCTTTTTAAATAACATGTGATTAGTTATTTCCTGGATCAAAACACCACAAAAAACACACCATATTCTGCAGTCGAGTGTAGTGCATTAGCGCCCAGTTCTCTAGCTTTTAGACCTCTAAAGATGATAAGATGATGGTCTATGTTTAGGCTGATGTTACAACTTTGGTCTAACTTTAAATTAGCAGAGGCTTGGACTCTGAAATAGGGTCAGTACTTGACAAATTAACAAGTGGATAATATGATTACAGCATCATTATACAGTAATAATTACTGCATTCATTGCAGCTATACTGCACAACTACAACATTAAAGCCTCTCTAATATATTTCTGACAAAACAGCTCTAGAGGGTCAGGGCTTGGAATCATAACCTCTCAAGTGTACTGAATCTTATGCAGATAATTCTTGTGGTCCAGTCGATTGTGCATATTATAAAAGAGCCTAGATTGGGCTCATATTTCTCCAGCTTTCAATAGGCACCTTACTGAGACCCAGAGTTACATTTTAGTCTTTATCGACTGGCCCTAATACAACTGAGTTTGTACACTGGACTGGACAGTCGATGCTGCTGGTTCCCAGATTTTAAATCAATTAGTTATATTGTTTAAAGCTTTCTAAAATACACACTGGCAAAAAAGTCATACAACCCTAAAGAAGTGCTTATTTTAAACTAAACCATGTTCCTCAAACCTGAAAAAATTGTTTTTATGCCTACATGTTACAGATTTAATTTAAATTTGGCACAAACAAAAAACGTCCAGCTTCACTCTTCTTAGTTAAAAGCAAAATTTGTGAAATGGAAGCAGCTATATCGAGATCCTCACCAGAACCATATCAGCTTATTTTTGGCAGATTGGCAGCCACTTACTCATCTGATTTCATCCCAGTTGCATTTTTAATCTTTTTTTCTTGCAAACAAAAAGTACACAGGAACAAAAATATAACCGCGTGGTATTCTAGCTGGTGGTAAATTACACTTTAGTCCAGCTATTTTTCCTCTTTAAAGCTTGTCTGCTCAGAGCTTATCCAGCAGCTCTCTCTCCTCGCCACTGTACTTCCACAGCAGGAGCCATTATTCATCATTTACAGTAAAAAGTAAGTGGGCCTATTAATAACACATAGACTGGTTTATACTCTTCTGGGCTGCTTTATAAACTGGGTGACAGAGAGGAGATGCATGCGTAGCTCTGTGGTGCTGTCCCCACCAGTGGCACACGCATACACAAACACAACACATGCGCACACACTGTCTCTTCTCAGCCAGGCCCTCCAGAGGAAATGCCAGAGGCACAGGGAGATGGAAAGTCTTGCTGCCACTTCAGCTCATCCACTCAGTTCATTTGTACCAGTCACTTCCAATTCAGACTCTCCACTTTGTCCAACAAGTTTCGATTTCATTGGTCTGGTTTGTTCTGTGTGCATTTTTGCTTTCAATTAAATAGCAGACAATAGAAAAATGATAATAAGAGAAACAAAGAAATGTGGATGATGCGTTTCTAACTGAACCCAAAGCAGGGATTTACTATGAACCCTTTGGGGAACTCAATTCTTCAACTGCCATTCCACTGGATAAACTAACGACTAAATGCTAGTACATGCTTTGGGAATGTGGCTTTGCTCTTTGAATGTTGGTCATTTGATGAGTGTAAAAGTGTTTTTTATCAGCATTTGCAACCACCATTTAAACCTCCCTCTACCAATAAGGTTAAATCAGTTTTGCTCATTGTATTTGAACACAAAGGAAAGAGAGAGTACATGTATTGATTGGCTAGGCAGAGAGATCAAGCTGAAAAGGATGTGCAGCAAGTAAGAAATGGAAATGTACTAACAAGTGAAGAAAGTGCATTGAGCAGATGAAAGGAGTACTTTAAGGAGCTCGTGAATGAAGACATAGGATTAGTAAGGAAGAAATGAAGGCAGCTATGAACAGGATAAAGAGTGGAAAGTTAGTTACCTGTGGAGATGTCTAGGAGAGAGGGGGTGGTGGTATTTTTAATTGAAATGTTTAGCACAATCTAGGAGAGTAGGTGGATACCTGAGGAATAGAGAAGAAGTGCACTGGTACTGAACAGTGATGTGCAGATTTGTACTATATACAGAGGGATAAAGTTTATGAGCCACACCATGATCCTGTGGTAAAGAGTTGTTGAATCTAGGCTGAGCAGAGAGGTGATGATCAGTGAGCAGCACTGATGAGAAAGAGCACTATAGATGTTTTCTTTGAGTGTTAAATCAGATCAGAAGGAGCTGCACCATCTTTGTTGATCTAGAGGAAGTGTATCATAGGATGCCAAAAGTGGCAGAGAGGTGTAAGGACATGTATGAAGTCAGTAAGACAGTAGTGAGGTGTGCAGTAGGAGTGACAAATAGGGTTCAAGATGGGGGCAAAATCATCTCTGAGCCCCTTTTTACTTAGAATGCTGATAGGCTGACAAATGAGCTCAGGCAGGACTTTTCATGGACTTGATGTTTGTAGACGACATTGTGATCTGTAGTGAGAGTAGGCAGCAAGTGGAAGAGACACAGGAGAGGTGGAGGTATGCACCAGAGAGAAGACAGCAAAAGTAAAACAGAATACATTTGTGTGAAGGAGAAGGACACAGGTGGAAAGATGAACATGCAAGGAGTCTAGGTAGTGAAGGCTGATGAATTTAAATACCTGGGGTCAACCATCCAAAGAATGGATAATGCACAAGAAAGGTGAAGAAGAGTGCAGGCAGGGTGGAGACGAATGTTGGGGCGATTTATGACAGAAGGATAGCAGCAAGAGTGGAAAAAAAGGTTTACAGGGTGGTTGTTTGACCATGATGTGTGTTGGCAATGACAAAAAGGCAGGAGGTGGAGATGAAGATGTTTAGATGCGTTTGGAGACAAAGTTAGAGAGGCAAGGCTGAGACAGTCTGAGCATGTGCAGTCGAGGGGTATCCAGTATCAACTGTTACCTGAGTGCCTTTAATTAGATAAACAAAGCTAAAAGATAAAATGTGTTCCCTTTAAATCATTATTTTTAAGAAAACCGCACCTGTTTCTGCAGTTAGTGTCACAGCTGTACACTAGTTACTGACTTTAACCTTAACCAGTAGCAGAGTTCATTTCTGTAGTCTGACCAGCGAGTGTGACAGTAGTGAGAGCCCATCATTATATCCAGCCAGCAGCACTCAGAGAGATTTACTGTGACTGAGAGGACGAGCGAGGTAGAGCTAGACAGAGAAAAAAAAGAAGGAGAGAAAGAGAGCGAGTATGGATTAAGGCCTCCCAGGGGAATTCCCACTCATTTTCTCTGTGGAGCGAAGCAGAGATGGAGGGAGGGTTAGTTTCTTATCTCTTCATTTGACACCAGAGAGCCTCTCTCGTTTTTTTCCATCTATCTACCTTGTTCTACCACTCATCTCTCTCCCTCCATCTTACATTCAGTAATCTCTCCTTCTCCTCACTTCTTTTACAGACAGTTTATCTCTCCATTTTCTCTCCTCTCAATCCAGCCATCCTCCCATTTCTTTGAAACCCCACTTTGTTTCTCTTTCACTCTCCGCCCTTTACTGTTTCATTTGACTACGGTGGTTGTGACTTAAATAAACTTTTGGCACTTTGGCTTTACTCAAACTTTAATGTTGTTTACCTCGCATAATATTTTACTTATCTCACATGTCAATTCACTAACATTCTTTAAAAAAAAGGAAATGGCTTCAAAGAGGAGGAATGAGGAAATAAAGACTTAAATGCATGGAGAAAAGAAACAGCATGACTGTTTTCTGCAGAAAGAAATAGAAGAGGGGGATGACAGAGGAATGAGAGAGTGAGAGGACGAGTGTTATTTAAATGTAAATAAACAGGAGTTGTCTTTATCGGAGGAAATTTGGAGGAAGCTCTTATCTGCTGCTCGAGGCCTGTTTTTCTGCTGCTGCCGCTCTGCCTGCTGGCTATTACACCTTCCAACAGAGGGCACACACTCATAACACACACACACACAAGTGCACACACAGGCAAGTTTACAGGTGTACATACAGAGCTGGGGAAATGCTTATCGGCAGAACGAGAGGCAGACCCATTAAAATCATAGAGAGGGGAAAACAGTGCGCATGTGCCGATACGCCACAGCACCACTGTAAAGTAAATAAAATAAATGATAATCTTGTTCCAGTGCCATACTCTGGTCCTGGCATTCATATTCATGCCGCTTTGATGTGTGCCACCCACCTAAGCATTGCTAGAGACTAAGCACAATCCCCCGTGGCAGGACAGCTGAACCCTTCCACACTGCAAAAACTGCGGGTTGGCTCTAGAAACATGACAAAGAGCCCACGGGGGTTGTCCCTGACTCAGAATTCAACAGATTCCAATAAGCTCTTGCATCTGATGAAAGTGAAACAAGCTAAGTCCACAGTGGACTCCCATAGGTCCTTCATCTATCCCCCAGTGGGTCAAAACAGTTTTGACTGGATGGATAGTTGGCACACAATAGTTGGCAGATAACTTTATTGTGATGATTTCCGAGTGTATGAGCTCTTCATGTATAAAAAGACGGCTATAGCGTCTATAAATCTAGTAGTGTGAAAGAGTCTTAAGCCTGCATTCATTCAGCCAATAAGGATGGCTCCTCTGGTTACAAAAAGAAGCCTGCTTGTATTGAAATCTATGATAAAATGAACCCCCATTGATCTATAACTTTTACTTTACTTATAGGTTTACAGTGTCGGTATAGTTTCAAGCCTTACTGAATACACCATAAAGTCGACATTGTAAATTATGGTCCGCATTAGCAGTGAAGCTTTAGGGTTGGCCTGTATTGTGAAAGACAAAGTGTGCCCATATTTTCAGTTTCTTATCACATCAAGTTTCAAAACACCAAGTAAACATGCTCAGCTGCAGCATCAACATGCCACTTCACTAATCAGAGCGATTTAAATTTGCCTGTGAACATCTTTTATATACAGTCTCTCTTTTTAACAGCAAACATGAGGAAGATCACACCATCCAGATAGTGAATATTACCAGATACTTGGAGACACACACACACACACACACACACACATAGAAATGGAAGCAGGCCTGCTTATATGACCTAAACACAACAAGACAAACACAATCAAGTGTGCAAAAGAGTGGAAAAATATATATGAGAGTCCATAACAACATTAAATGGCACACATACACAACTTAAGACATCTATAGGGATACATCAATGAGCAAGCAAGCACATATACAAACATACACAAACACACACACACAGACATATGTTCATGGATGCTCATATAATACAGGACAAATCCAGTCAAACAAAACAAACACAGTGACAGGGTGTGTGTATGTATGTGAGTGTTTGTGTGTGTTGTGTTGCCAGGGGCGACGGCTACTATCAGAGCTAAGACGATTACCACACGTCATTTGTCATCTGGATGGTGGCAACATATAGCTCTACATTTAATTTACCGCAGCGCCATCAGACGCTGGGGGGTGGAGTGTGTGTGTATGTGTGTGTGTGTGTGTGTGTGTGTGTGTGTGTGTGTGTGTGTGTTCCATTCACCCATATATACAAAGCCCTGAAGGAAGAGAGAGAGAGAGAAAAGAAAAAGAAAGGGAGAGAGTAATTGAAAGAGAATGAGAATGGGGGGAACAGGAGTGTGTGTGTGTGTGTGTGTGTGTGTGTGTGTAGGTGTGTGTGTGCGTGTGTTTGTGTGTGTAGGGGAATGAACATTCATTGCCTGAGCACACAATGTGACAGATGCCAACACACACACACACACACAATAAAGACAATAAAGTTTATTTCCCTTCTCTCCATATACTATATCTTTGTCATTTTTCTCCCTAAGATGAGTTGCAACATGTTTTTTTAAATTTAATCTACCTTAAATTTACATTTTTAGATAATTTCCCCAAGCGTATTCTTCAAACATACACTTTTAAGTTTATTAAAATTGCTTTTTGATGATCTACCATTGACAAAAGGGACTCTACAATTGATTATTTAAGTCATTTTAATTTTGTACTTCTTCACTAACACTTTTTTTTCAGCTTTTGCTTTTTCCACAGTAAAGAAGCAGGGAAGAGACTGTGGGGGAAGATACACAACAAAGGGCTTTTGGTCAGAGCTGAATCCAGGCTGCCGCATTTAACCTTGCGGCATATGTGCGCTTTCTCAACCTGTGAGCTAAACTGGCGGCTCTACTTCTTATTTCTTTATTTAAAATTTGAATTTATTATTTTTTTTATAATCTTTTATTTCAATTTAGCTTTTTTGTTCTGAGTTTTCAACACATGAAGTTCACTCAAATACAGTTCAAATGACTCCATATGTAGGATTTTTTTTTTTTATGACAAAAAGTAAGCTCTTTTATCATTCCAAAACGCTAAATGAAAACACATTTTAGGTTGCATTTTGGGGGTAATGTGGCACAAAACTTTGACATTTCTCCTTCTCGCTTATTTCATAATCAAAGTGACTTGATGCAGGCCATGGGAGATGAGAGCGATTTTTAATAAAAGACCAGAATCAGTGTGAAACTGAAGCCCACACGCATCACGCCATTCTTCAGCCTGCACAGTGAGCAGCACAGTGAGCAGCAGTATTGATCGCAGGCACCAGAAGCTGTTTCAATAAGTTATTAAGAATCAAAAATTGACAAGAGGAGCTGATCAAATATCTCAGACTCTCTCTCTCTTCCTGCAGAACTACCCTATTGTCTCTCGTCCTCTCGCTCTCTGTTAAATTCTTTCTTTCACATCTTAAATTCCTTTTTAATTTTTTGCTTGCTTTCTCTCCTTCTCTTTCATTCAGTGTTGTGCATCAAATAAGGTCCAATCTATGAGCGATGCTTGTGTTTATATTGGTATGTGTCTCCTGCAGGTGTTACAAGGACATGGGGCTGCAGACCATAACTACAAAGAGCTGTAAATGGACTGATTCTTATATAGTACTTTTCTATTCTCCCCAGAGTTCTCAAAGCGCTCTACACAACATGCCACATTCAACCAATCACACCCATTCACACAAGCACTGTCTTTTAAGATTTTTAGTGCTTCCTAACTACCATTCATACTCCGATGAACACATCGGAGAGCAATTTGGGGTTAGTATCTTGCCTAAGGATACTTTGCATGGAGGAGCCAGGGACCGAACTGCCAACCTTCTGATCAGTAGATGACCTGCTCTACCTCCTGAGCTACAGCTGTTAATGCAAGACTTTACACTAAACTTATATCTCTACCATGACATGACAAGACAGCACATCATACAAGCTTGGTATGATGGATGAAGAGAAATTAAGAGAGCGAGAAAGAATAGAGGAAAAAGAGACTTTCTGGAAAGTTCCTGTAAGTGAAAACCATGCATAAGTTGCATCAACATAAAACAAATTCAATTTAAAAAAACATTACAGAAAGAGTAGCTTTTGAGATGATCAAGCTTAAAAAACACTATCCTGGATCCCACACTTCCCATAATGCAACTCGACAGCACCATTTGCTGCTTTCTAACAGAGCTCTTCCAAGTGCCACAGAAGAAGTTATATAACAAGCTTGATGTGTGAAATCCAACAAAGGCTGCTTTAAAGAGCGAACCATTCAAAGTAGTGGAAACTAGTTAGCAGCACAATACTGACATCACATCACAGTTTAATACAGACTATAACTGTAATAGTTACACACAATGTCTGCTACTAAAAGTTTATTTAAAAGTTATTGCTAGTTGCTTGTTCATTCTTCTTCAAAGCCAACAAAAGTATTCAACTTTTTAATTAATTTGGGGATTGATTACAGGGGATTGAGGCTTTTTGGGGGGAGGTTTCAGTATAATGTCAGAGGCTGCTGCACCTGCCTCATTATGGTCTATATACTCAATTCTCAGTTTTCCTGCTAATCCAAAGAATCCATTAAGTGCATTTGTAACTCATCCAATGCATTCATAATTTTCTTGCAACACGGGAAACTGCATCCTGACAGCACTCTGTCAGCCAAAAACCAGTCTGACAGCACAAAAACAGTCACTCGAAATAGAAGTCAGCAAAACTGATAGCAAGGTGAGCTGGTGACAGTGTGCTCAACTGGTAAGTGTTGATGTTTTTGCTGCTGTTAGCTGCTGTTCATTAGTGTCAGCGACACTTTCTTCAAATTGGATGTAACTTTGTTGGACTCCAACATTTAGTGAATAAACTCATACAATGTTAAAATGTAATCATATTGTTTATTAAAGGGATTTTGGGGGCCAATTCAGAGTGCACATTTGTTCAAGTTTCAGCATGGCACAGTCAGCTAACAGACACACTGCTGAAGAATTTCTTTAAAGTACAAACGTCATTATCACAAAAAACTAAAAGCTGTAGTTTCACTCTCATACAAAATATTTTAATTTGGCATGGAGCAGTTTCATGGGCAAACGTTAACTGCAGCTATCAGATCTTCAAACACTCAGTCTTTGAATTCATAAAAGTAATAAGCGCGCTATTTGTTACTTATTTGTTATGGGGCTGTGGCTCAGGCAGTAGAGCAGTTAGTGTTACCAGCCAAGAGGTTAGTGGTTTTGTCCTGGCTCTCCCAGTATTTTTGGGCAAGACACTGAACTCTTAGTTGCATCCAGTTGCATCCATCCGAGTATGTGTGTAAATGTTAGACAAGGCACTTAGGTATAGAAAGAAGTGGTCGTATGAATAAGAGTGTGATTGGGTGAATGAGGTTTGCAGTAAAAAGCACTTTGAGTGCTCAGTTAGAGTAGAAAAGCATAAGTACTGGTCCATTCACCATTGTTACTGCTGGATTTAATTAGATTTTCTAAGGAAGTCAATGGAATCCAGATCTGCTTATCAAACCCCAGACTTAGGTTTACAGTTTACTCCTTTTGCACATTTAAGAACACTTTAAGTGAAAACGAGCAAACAATAGAAATAGAAGTGGATGTAAAGGGGATGAGAGGCAAAGATAGAGAGTGAACAGCTCATCTTCTCCCGTCTCTATCTCTCCAACAATCTCAACAATCTATCACGCGAGACAACTGGCTATATACAGTGTGTGTATCCAGATTATGACTCAGAGACTGGCTGTACTGAGTGATTCCATCCACAGTGGCACTAAACACCATTCATCATCACAGCGAAGGCACCAAGAGAGACGGAGTGTAGAGCAAGCGAGGGAAGAAGAACAGAGAGAGGAGAGGGAAGAGGCGAAGAGGCACGGGAGATGGCAGAGGGAAAAAGTGAAAATTAACCAAGGAGGCCGACACTTCCGCGGAGTCAAAGAGAGAGACGACCCAGGGGAAAAGAACCAAGACGATATGAGGAGGAGGAGGAGGTGGAGGAGGGAGGAGAAAACCAGTGAATCCCCCCCCCCATTTCCAAACCTCCTAATGAGCATCTCAACTTAACAAACTCATCGCTGTGTTTCAATTCCAGCCTCTTTAACTCTGCAGGCTCTTCTTCCTCCTCCTCCTCCTCCTCCTCCTCAGCAGCAGCAAGAGAAAGCCTTGATATGGTAAACAGGAGAAGGCCTGGCACTTCTCACCGCCTCCTTTGAAGTCATGTGAGGAGCGGATTATGTAGCGGAGCGCCTAAGTCGAGATCCGCCTTAACCCTCTTACATCTTATTTTGTGATTTGAGTTCATTTGATAGTTTTATATCATTTTAAAGAGAAGGATCATTCTTGTTAAGGCGAATAATGCTGAGGAAAGAGGAGGAGGAGAGAAATGGGAAACACGGGATTTGAATGAAGAAGCAAAGTAAGCCCACTGAGGAAATGCAAACAGAGAGAAAGAAAAAGGAAAAAGAAATAAAAATTAAGAAAGTAAAAAAGAAAAGAAAAGAAGAAGAGCAAGAAGAAAATATGGGAAACTCAAAATATAAATAAGAGAGGATTAAGTACAATCAGCTTTTACCAAGAAAAGCAGTGAAACACACTAATCCACATTTGCTGCATTTTGCAGCAAAGGGTGAATTTACTGCATACATAACTCTGTATGCAGTTAAATACCCCTGACTGTGGATACCCCCGACTGAATTTGCATGCACTCATGTAACAAGTCTTACAATGTGTAATGTTTGAACTTGCGAACTGCTTGCCCCATTAGCGCACTGGTACTCGAGTTAGCACATGTGCTGATCAGTCAGGGTTTTCATTGAGTTTGTGTTGTTTTTGGTACAGATTAACAGCATGTGACTGCAAAATATAAAATATGAGGGAAATTCCTACACTTCTAAATATTTGGAAGGTCCCAATGTAACACAGTAAAAACACAAGCTGCAACTCTCTGAAAAGCCCAGCATAAATCAGATGTTACTGTTAATGTTTATAACCAGGCTTTTCCTATTAAACATAACTGAAAGTCTCATAAGAACCTGGTTATTAAATAACATACATAGACATTGGCTGATGGTGACATTTTAGTGGAGTGATATTGGGGTGACACTTCACCAGTCATGAGTACAGTATGAAGAAGTGGACCGAATTCCCATTTTTCTACAAAACAAAAAACAAAAAAACACACAAAAAACACACTGAAAGCTTTTAATTCAGTGTGACAGCCATATTGTTATTGCAAAGCCATGCAGCTCAGTGCATGTTTATCAAGGCAAAGGTTCTGTCCACATTTAAAAGTATTGCTTAATTTTAAAAATTTGTCAAGTGGTTTGGTTTTTCTCCTGCATCACTGGACTGAGGTTAACTTAACGGCCAGCTGTGGCGAGCCTAATGTTCTCCTTGATATGTCCATTATCAGCTAAAAGTCAGCTAGTCTTAAAAAGGGTTTTTTGCCATGATCTGAAAAATAGTAGCTAAAGTATTATTATATATTCTTGCACAATGGGAGAAAGAAAACTGGCACTATAAATATAAAAATGTTAATTAGCAATCAAACACTAAAGCTGTAATATAACCCTCCAAGATGGCTGTCCATCACTGAGCCTGGTTCTGCCAGAGGTTTCTTCCTGTTAGAAAGGGTTTTTTCCTTTCCATTGTCACCAAGTGCTTGCTGATAGGAGGTTGTCTGATTGTTGGGGTCATTTCTGTATTATTGGAGGGTCTTTACCTTACACTATAAAGAACTTTGAGGCAACTGTTGTTGTGATCTATATATAATAATTTCACTTCATTTTCGTGTAAATAAAAATGAACTGAATTGATGACAGAGGTAAAGGAGCGAGGACGAAGGAAACGTGGAAAAAAGATGGAAAAAGTAAGAGTATAAGGAATAGTGATAAGCAGTGAGAGTTTAGAGACTGATAGAAGGAAATCCAACGTAATACAAATATATTTTGTTTCCAATTGAAAGTGAGTGGTGAGCAAAAGTGGGCTGCACTGCAAACACACATATGCACACACACACACACACACACACACACACACACACACACACACACACACACACACACACACACACACACACACGCACACTGTCATTTCATCCATGTCTTGCCAAGAAGCAGATGCTGGGCTCATCTGGTGAGTGCCATGGTACCTGTCCAAATATTGACAAACACACACACATACACACACACACACACTTAACCCCCTCTGTGTTTGAGCTGGCACTGTATCACAGCTGCCTGAAAAATATTTCTGACTTTTTTCAGGAAGAATCATTTATGAACATGAAAAGAAAAGTGAAATTGAAGTTGAGAGATTAAATTCATTTCTTATCCTTTATTTTACAGATCCTAAAATGACTTAGTATACCAAGCCACTTCTACATTAAATCACTATTTTAATGTTAATTGTTCAAAAACACTCTTGTTTAACTGCCATCTTTTAGATAATCGTGTTTTGTCTGTGTGTGTTGTAGTGCTGCGGGGGTGGGGGATTTGTCCGTCACTAACTTCACACTCCATGGCTCAGGCAGCCTCTGGCCTCGGAACCATATGCAGACAAACACCGGATGCACTACGCACTCTAAGTTAGTAGAAAGCACTGTGGAGCTCTGATGTCGACTGCTGCAGTCTTTCCAGCAGATGGTTTCTATCGCAGAGCTTTGATTGGCTTGTTAAAACATTGCCTGTCCAAAAAACTGTGACATTGTGACAAACTATGTTGAGACATTTTAGATCACGTATACCATTTTTTAAATGACATAAGTTCTTTAAGTGATTGGCACTTCCCTATGAATTTATATTTTACACTGAGAGATCGTTACCAAACATTTGCCTGTGCTATGCTCTGCTAATGTAGAGTTAAGACTGGAGCTAAAGCTTGTCAATGTGGAGTGCTGAATTTATTCCAAAACTTTGGTTTATATTCCAGAAATAAGTCTGAAATGCTGGATAGAAAATGTATACTGACCACATACCTGAACTGCAACACAGGATTTGAAGTATTTCAACCCCTCGAGCATAACATGCCCCAGACCTGGTTATATAATAGATACACTTGTATGAAACCACTGCCAACTAACCAATAGGTTTTCTACAAAATTGGCATTCACCAGTCAGCTTTACTGGAAAACCTCATGGACCTTTGTGCATAGACAGTAAGAAGGTCTATAGAAAGTATCTAGTTTTGGTGTTTTCCCAATGAGTACTGATAATTCAACTCAATTTTATTTTGTTTATATAACGTCAAATCACAATAGACGGCTCAAGTCACTTTATATTGTAAGATAAAGACCCTACAATAACAGAGAAAACCCCAACAATCAGACAACCCCCTACAAGCAAGCACTTGGCCACAGTGGGAATTTTGTAATAGCCTGTTATTGTTATAGTTATATAGTTCTTCTGCTGCAAGTAGACTCATCCACGTTTGTGACTGGTTATATGCTGCCAACGTCCTCATAGTTGGATCATTTAGTCTGATAGATAAGAAAAATTTATTCTGGGTATGTTTAACTTCCTAGTACAGGTCCCTGATTAGATAAAGAAGGAATAAAGAAAAACATAAGTCACAAAAGGACACTAAAGGTAGCGAGTAGGATAGCGCAACCAGGTGGGGGGAAAAATAAGGGGGGAGAAGCATTTCTGTCAAAAGATTAAATAGAAGAGACAAAGAGCCACGGAGCAAGAAGTGAAGAGACAGTGTGGAAGATCAAGCTGGAAATAAAACAGAAAGGGTGAGTGAACAAGAAACTGTTGACGAGCTGAAGAAACAGAAAGAAAAACTGATAGAAGAAGGCGAGAGAGTGGGGAGCAGGCGAAAAGAACAAGAGACCGTGGACCAAGTTAAAGGGAAAGAGGGAGGAAGAAGAGGAGCAGAGGAAGAAGAGCGGCGTGTATTTAAATGCAAGCCGGTGTTAATGAGTTTGGTCAGAGTGTGGAACAGTCTTTTTAAAGCTGCTATCATTCTCATTAATGTAGTGAATGAGCCGCTGATAGCTGTCATGGACCTCACACTCCAATTAACAACAACATACACACCTATAGGGATGTGCGTGCACGTGGAGTACATGAACACACACACATACACACACACACACACAAATAAGAAGTGCATGAGTTGTGTGTACAGGTATTTATATGTGTTAGTGTACGCACAACTTTCAGTATTTGCATGGATATGTATGTGCATGCATATGCGAAAGAGAGTGCAGGGTGGAGAAGTGCAGTTTGATTTATGGGAGAAAAAAAACAACTTTCTGCAATTTACAATTTCAGCATTTCTGTTTTCTAACGAGCGTCCGCTAAGCTGTGAGATAGAAATGCAAATTCACCTTGACAGGCTGAGAAGCCACGCTGAAAAATTAATGGAATTTCCCTTTAATTTGGCCGAACAGGGAAACAATATGCTGCCAGTAAACACACACACACACACACACACACACACGAAATGAGAGAGTAAAAAAAAAGTGTGATCGCAACTGACAGGCCTAGATTTACTAACTGTATAGCCAATCTCTCAGTTGTTTAACATATATGTTACATTTTTTGTCTTTCACGTCGTGTCCTTATATTATGCTGTTTCTTTGTTTTTGTTTTTTTTCAATAAGAGCATGTAAGCCTTTTAGTCCCTTCAGAACACACATTTTTAACACCTTCCCAACACATGGTTTAAGTTTTAAAAAGGCTTAATTACATTATTATACATTATTTGGGTGTAAGTAATTTGACTTCAGTTAGACAACTTACATTTCACTACAGCAGCAGAATGTAGTTCGAGTTTAGCGTCTTGGCTCTGATCTCATTACTCAAATATGATACAAGGAGAAACTGAGAGTGCTATGTTAACGTCTTCCATGAAACTGAGGTGGCTGTTGGGGTGGTGGAGGGGTTCAAACAGCAAGCAGCAATGAAGTGCAGCCGTAGAACTGAAATGTGGCAGTGCATTGGCAGACTGTAGGGAGCTCTGGACAATGTAACATACAAAAAACCATGAAAACTGTCCACTGCACCCTATTCAAGCCCACTTGTCAACCAATCAGAATTTGCCAAATGCACAGTTATGTACTATATTCTGGTGGGTTTATGGAGGTTTATGGAAGTTCATTTGAGTAGGTTGAAAACCCCTCTCTGCAGGCTCTCCGTAGCTAATTCCCTGTGCAAATAGACACAACTGTGACATCATTAAAAACAAGCATCAGAGGGACAGATGGGAAATTTTGCAGCCTGAACATACACCACCAAACTGGAAGGATAAGGAATGTGAGACATATAATGACAGAATGTCAAGCTGGCTCTCTGAACTAGCTCAAAGGCTTTGCTGCAGTACTGCAAACTAAGGTCACGTGCTGCACAGTGACCTTAAAATGTACCAATGTGCAGCATCCCCTCTTCTTTTAACAATGGTGTAAATTTCTGGTAAGCGAGGAGACTAGTTGCTGGACTTCAGGGAGAGGAATGTTGTCTCATTCTTGTCTGACAGAAGATTCTAGCTGCTCAGAAGTTGTAGGTGTTCTTCGTTATAATTTTTGTTTCAAAGCTGGTTCAGCAGTCAGCAGGATGTTACAACCATGCTGCTGTAACAGATGCAGTATGCAGTTTAGCATGATCTTGCAGAAATATGCAATATCTTCCTCTAAAATGACGCTGTCTGGATGTGAACATACTCTGAATTAAAACATCTATATATTTCTTTCAGCACTGATGGTGCCTTTCCAGATGTGCAAGTTGCCAATTCCATAGGCACTAATGCAACCCCATGCAGTCAGAGATGCAGACTTTTGAACTGACTGATTCCAACAAGCCGTACAGCCTCTTTCCACTTTGTTCCAAAGGATGCGACGTCCATTTTTTCCCTGAATGGAAGTGTTACACTTTTTTAGTCCAGGAGGAGCTTTGTGGCTTGTTTGGATCATGTTCACATATAGCTTCTTTTTTGCACGATAGAGCTTTTCCTGGCATTTGTGAAGGCATTCCTGAGCTCATGTATTGATTTCCATGACAGAATCATGCCAGTTTTTAGTGCAGTGTCTGCCACTAGGGCCAGAATATCACAGATATCCAATGATTTTCAGCCTTGTCCCTTGCACACCGAGATTTCTCCAGATTCCTGAAATCTTTTGATAATATTATGCAATCATAGATGATGAGCTATTCGAAACCTGCAATTTTACTTATTCTAAAACTTCCACAATTTTTATATACCAAGATGCTATTTTTATACCCAGTCATGTTGCTGATCTGTTCCCAATTAATCTAATTAGCTTAAAAATGTTCCTCCAGATGTTTCTTTTTAGTACCACTTGCATTCTCAGCCTTTGATGTTCACTCTTAATTTTTTCTAGACGTTTTGCTGTCATCAAATTCAAAATGAGCTAATTTATTTCTTAAAACGTTACATTTTCTCAGTTTAAACATTTGCTATGTTTCTATGTTCTATTCTGAATAAAATATAGGTTTATGAGATTTGCAAATAATGGCATTTTGTTTTAAGTATTTTTAAATATTGAAGCTTTAAAAAACTACCACCAACAGTTGGGGTAGAAAATAGTGTAAGTGCATTTGTTCAGATAGACTGTTGATAAATGAAAGGCCAGCAGCTGAAAGTTAATCCAGCCATGGGTGTTAGGAACTATTTTGAGGCATTGATTATCCATTTTTTGTTGCCATGTTTGGGGTGACAGGATAGTTCATGAAGAATAAATGTGAAAACCATATGCAAAATAAACTGTATTAAGTGCAAACCCTGTATGAATGCAGATTCTGTGTGTGTTTGCAATGACATCTATCTGTTTCTCAGTCTTGTAGTTTATATAACATTTGTTCTACTGTGAAATGATTGCCTTTGTTTCTTCTCCTCTTTCTCAGATGCCCCATCTTCTCATCCACTGATAAACAGTGTACAGAAATTCATTACCATTTTTTCCCGTGTGTGTGTGTGTGTGTGTGTGTGTGTGTGTGTGTGTGTGTGTGTGTGTGTGTGTGTGTGTGTGTGTGTGTGTCCAGGACAATTAAGTATGGCTTCACAGTGATTGATACTAGCTTGGCTTTCAATTTGTTCCACTACAGAGCTCAGAGTGTCACCTCCCCAACCTCCACCCACCACACTGACCTCACTCACTCACACGCACACGCACACACACACACACACACACACACACACACACACACACACACACACACACACACACACAGAGAAAGAAAGTAACATGCACACGCATACTTTTATACCATTAATACCACTTTCAAGGGAACCTTTCCAAACCTTGTGTTTGGATTTAAGCTATGATTTAAGCTTTGTGCTGGAATAATTGGTCATTTCTTTTCAGTCATTTGCTGGTTCAAAAGAGGCTTCTAATAATCCCTGAGATGATCCAGTAGTCTTGGAAGAAAAAGATTGTAAACCCAGCGGTGACGATGATACTGTACATAAGCTCAAAGAGGAGGCACGGAGCCAAAGACAAATTTACATTTTTTTTTATTCCTCTCATGAAAGGTTGCTACAGTGTTGGATCGTGAATCCTAATCTTGCATGTGAAGCACTTTTTAAAAACAGAAAATGAAAACATCAGCTGGAAATTAGAGAGCCTCTGTTTGAGCTCAAAAACAGTTAATACTTTATTCATGAGATGAGTTTGGATCATTGGATGCTCTATGCAGGAATACCAAAATGCAGACCAGAATGCCCGTTAAATGTGAGGGATATGTTCTCTTTAGGGAAGGATTTTTCAAGTTTCAGCAAACAACCTGAACTTATATGGTCAGTTACTAGCCAAACAAAAGAAGCAGCTTGCTTATTGAAGCGTCAGTGTTTATTCATCCTAATTACCCAGTGCTAACGGTAGTCATTTCCCTGCCCTAGCTTCCTGTCCAAACATTCAATTCAATTTTAATTTTTACATTTTAACCTCAGGGTGTTTTATATTTTAAGGTAAAGACTATACAATCATACAGAGAAAAGCCCAAAAATCAGATGACCCCCCCATAAATAACCACTTGACAACAGTGGGGAGGAAAAACTCCCTTTTAACAGGAAGACACCTGCAGCAGAACCGGGGTCGGGGAGGTGCAGCCATCTGCCGTAACTGGTTAGAGTTCAGGAGAGAGAGACAGGACAAAACACTATAAATGATTATAAATTCAGAGTGCTGTCTAAACACAGAGGTGAGTGAAGAAGAAACACTCATCATGCATCATGTGAAAGGAGTCAGGGTCACCTGATCCACCCTAACTATGCCGTTTTAGCTTATTAGCTTAAGTCCGATAAAGCACTATGAGGTCTATAAAATAAGATTTGGTCTGATTATTCAAGACCTTGAATGTAAGAAGAATGATTTTAAATTTATCCTGAATTTAATTGGGAACCAATGAAGAGAGGTCAGTATGGGTGAAATATTCTCTCTATATGCACTACATACGGTCACATCCAAATCAAAACATGATTTTTATAGCTAAAATGCCAAACTCGAGTCGTTGAGATGGTGCTTCACAATCTATCGTTCATACAGACTCTATGGTTCCTTGGTCCCGAAGCTGTATAATCTCAAGTCTATAAATCAGCTTAGCAGCTAAAATAGTGGCAAGTGCCAATTAGCATGATCTATCACATGAAATTATCAGCATCTTAGCTACCTGTAGTTTGGTATTAAATTCTGAATTGATACAAACAAACCTCATTAAAACCCTAATCACAGCTCCCTTGAGAGAACACTTTGACTTTCAAAGCCACCGAAGTTCAAATGTCAGAGCTGCAGGACAAACAAAGTAATGAAGGATAAGCTACAGAGTTTGAATAATTTCAAACTTTATTGGAATTCACATTGTGACAACAAGAAGGTGTCGGATGTCTAAAATAAGGTCACAGAGACACAATAAGGATTCACAGTGCTGCCTCTGGCCTCTGCGCACACACAACTGCAACGTGTGAGTGTGCGTTAATCTGCATCAATATGTTTAGGTATGAGTGTGGCTCCATTTGCATGTGAATGCCTGCATGTGTGTGCAGCACATAATGGCTGAAATCATTTAATGGCAATGGCTGAAGGTGTGTTTGGGGTGTGTATGTGTGTGTGTGTGTGTGTGTGTGTGTGTGTGTGTGTGTGTGTGTGTGTGTGTGTGTGTGTGTGTGTGTGGGGCGAGAGGGCAGGAGTCAAGTGGGTGAATAAGTACAGACATCAATAACCGGAGGACATGTGCATGAAATTACACACAGCAGATCCATCATGGAGGAGCAGCAACAACAACAACAACAACAAGGCAGAGGAGGCAGCAGCACTGACCAGCCTGAAGGTGACAGAGACACTTGTGTCGGCAAGTTTGTCAGTTCAATACCAACTCCAGGCCACACAAAGCTGTCACAGAGAAGGAAGATGCATGTTCTACTCTAAAATTTCATAAGGTTATATATAAGAATATTCTTTTAAAGAAAGTGTCATATATTGATAAGAAATGGAACGGGATCTTCATGTTGTTTTAAAGCACAAACCTCTAACCTACCATACGGACTAACTTACAATACATGTAGATAAAAATGTGCTTTAAAGGAAGATTACAGTTTGTACATTAATAACGGCTTTAACGCTATTCATCCAACAACCGTTTAAGCGGACTAATCTTAAACCCCTGCGAAGCAATATTTCAGCATGTGTGTGTGTATGCGTGTGTCTGGCAGCTCTTTGAAGAGCGCTCGTCTCTGATCAGCATGAGGTCGAGTCTTCTCCCAAATGTCACCATGTAATGCTCAGCTGGTCGCCATTCACACATCCAGACACCAGAGCGAGAGACGGAAAGGTTAAGATTAAGAGAGAGAAAGAGAGAGAGTGTGGGCTTGTCATTTCACTTTGCATCGCTCATAGAGAGAGAAGAGAGGGGAAGACGGGATGGGATAAACAGAAAAATGACTGATTAATGTCAAATCTGTGATAATTGGTAGACATATTTTATGTGCATAAGATAATTAATACACAAAAAATACAACTTGTATTAAAAATAAAACAAACAAACAAATAAAAAACTGGATTAAATTCAATAAAACATGAATGGCTGACATTGTAAAGATGTTCAAGAAGTGAAAAGCCTCCATTTCCATAAATGCTGCAGCTCACTCATGTGAGCTGGTTTATTTAACTGCTCAAGAATGAGCTCGTAACCGCAATATTAACAGCATCAACAGTGCTGATCAACACACAAAGAGAATGCAATACAGGCATTGCAGGATAACTCCCCTGACTTCCACACTGTGTGGCTATGAGCTCTAAGCCCATCGGCTTCCCACTAAAAAAGCTCCATCATTTTCAAAAATGTCAGGTTAACATCTAACATGCACACATACAAAGTGGAATCGTTAAGGAATAGTTTCTGCAGGAGATTAATCCACAAATAGTGAGTTATTTCCAGCCGCAGTGGAACATGTGTGAATCTATATTCTGTTATTTCCTTCCCTTCTTTTTCAAAACCATCTGTCTGACTGAGGTGTCCCCTTGTTGTCATCTTCCCCTTCCTCTCCTCCTCTCCATTTGTAGCAGAGAATAATCAATACTTATTTCACCCCCAGGTCTCCTTCCAGCCTATAGGGGCAAAACAGGTGACCGCATGAGGGGCAAGGAGGAGACGAGAAGAGGTAATGAGAGCAGAGGGAAAGAGATGAAGCAGACAGAGGGGAGGGGTAAGGATTTCATTTATTTGCTTATGTACTGTTTTTGGTTTTGAAAGGAGAAATATAAATGTGATATAATGTGGAAGTGAGAGCACTGCGGCGAATCATCAGACACAGAGAGCGAGAGAAAGAGTGTAACAACAAGAGCAGCAGATCATTGCCATGCTGCAACACCTGTCCTGGCAACTGGACACACATACACACATACACACACACACGCACACACGCGCGCGCACGCACGCACACATACGCCAATTAATTTCCAAATAATTCCTCTTGGGGTTGAAGCAACAATGAGAACAGCTGGTTAATCTACATGTTACAGCACCTGGTTTAACTGCTGGATACACACGTGCAGCGAGAGAGAGGTTACAGTTTATATTGATAGTCATAAAAATCTCATTTACAGCTTTATGCTGTTTATTTATTGTCTTAACAGTGTTACTATATGCCTTTAAATTTTTGTTTTACAAGAAAATGTAAAATTCTTTGAAAGATGATTCTCTCCAACTCTGAACATTGGTACTGTCACCCTTTATCGTACCCCAGAGCTACCAGTTACTTATAAAATCTTTCAGTTTATAGTTTACCTTATAGCTGTTGTCGCTATAGCAACACAATAATGATATTTCCGTGTCGCTTTCTAAAATAGGCACGTATCAAAACCTGTACATACCTATGTACATTTAAACATATATACATAGGTAATAGATTTAACTACTGCTGTTATTTACAAGGCTACACAGTGATGCCTAAATATCAGGTATGTTAGGTAACATTAGCATTTCTTCTAATATCCTATTGAAATACAATGCAACAAATGATAGAGTTATTAAAACTTTTATCATGCAACAAATATTGTTCATTTCAACAAAACCATGGGGATAAATATTTATCAAGGCCAATTTTTAGGCCCAATAATTAAAGGTATTACTCTAAGATTAGAAGTGTGATAAAATGCTTTATCAGATTTATTAAATTAGAACAAATGAATAATATTCAAAATGGACAGTGTCTATACTATGCTATGTCCTGCAGCACAGAAAAGATCCTAAAAATCTCTCCAGAAGCAGATTTATCACTTTGACCTCTTGTGTTTAATAAGAAGCTCCTGACATTCAGTAAAGTTATGTCTCTGTTAGCACGTTCAGTGAACTACACTCATTTGGTGAGGCAGTAATGTTTATATTTTATTTGTATATCTTTCATATTTCTGTCAAAAAAAATGAGAAAGTTTCAGAATTTATGGCAGCGCTTCTGTTGAAACGTAACCAAATGATTGCTGCATTGATGTTCTCCATCTTCACCCTGGCAGAGAAAAGGATTCCAGTAAACTGGTGACTGAAACATCATCTGTGTGAGTTGCTGGTTAACAACGGTAAGTAGGGATGGGGTACGATCTAATGCCACTTTGTCAGTTATCACCATTATGCACACAGAGTCCTGTGGCGTTGGTAACCTTATACTCCAGGTGTCAGAACATAGAGAAACCTCCAAGACATAAGGGCTGATGACGGCATAAATTCCAGGTTTGCCAGCATTGGCTCTTTTTCTCTTACCAATTTGTTTTTCGCTTGATTATTGCTTTCACTCGCTGGTTAGATTTAGGGACTGAAAATAACTTAGTTAACACCACCATAACACCACACTGCACAACAGTAACCCAGTTGGGACTGACAGATACCTCTCAATAATGCAATAACCTGCTGTGTCAGGGAACAGATGCCATAAAAATCCATGTGCATCGATGAACTAAGCCTACAGCTTTGAGAAAATGGCACTAACTGACATCCTAGGGATGAGAATGAGCTGGGATAGATGGGTTTCTCTGCGATGTCACTGCAGAAATGCACATACCACTGGAAGGCAGAAAGCAGTGTTTTTTTATGGCACATCTACCAGGCTTCGTAGCAAAAGCAGGTGTTGTGCACCAACAGCAAAAAACATTTATACAAATATTCAGTATTCTGAAGAGAGATTGCAAATCCTTGCTTCAAAAAGACTGGAACCTGTGAGTGTGTATAGCTGTGATGGCAGGATACTTGGGCATATCAAAATTCAGTTTAAGTTTAATTACAGTTTTAGGTAGGCACTGAATCACTATCTGTGACCTAGCAAGCAATCATAGGTGTCTTGTGTAGCGCTGTATGTTTAAATTACAAATTTAAAAATACTTCACAAGTTTTGTAATACATCTGATGAGGCCACTGACCTAAACACTCGCACATGTTCAAGCAAGAAACTATGGAGGAGGCAGAGGAGTAAAAAAACAGGTAAAGGTATGGTGGAGATAGAAAGTAAGAGAGAACAGGGAAAGAACGAGGCAGAACATGAAAAGTGGCCATGATGGAAGCCTGCGTGGGTCTGAGGAAGAGGAGAAGACAAGTGGTAAAAACTGAGGGGGGGGGGACCTTAACAAAAACAGCAAAGCTGAAGAGAATGTGGAAGAGCACAGAGGAGGGAAATAATACCAAAGTGGGAAAGAGTAATAAAGCAAAGAGATAGTGCGGGAGCGAGAGAGAGAGAGAGAGAGAGAGTGCGTGCGTTTAACCAATCTAAGGTGTAGTATAATTGAAGTGTGTGTTTTCAAGGACAGGTAGATATTGGTCCTGAGGTGGGAAGCTGCCGACTCAGCAGGTCTGAGTTGATTACATCCTCTTTCTACATGAGGAGAGGAGAGGAGTAAGACACAGGAATGGAAAAGGTGAGATGAGAATAAGAGAAAGGAGGAGGAGGGGGGAAAAGGTGAGGGGGAGGTGAGGGGGAGGGAAGTGACTGCTGTTTTTTACAACACAGAAGCAAAGTTGCACTGTTGCAATGTCCTAGCAGTTATGGTTCTATTCCAAGTGTACCGCAAATTATTGATATTTCCTTCCAATGCAAACATATTCACAGGGTTATAATGACATCATTTTTAAAGTGGAATTCCAAACTGCAAAGCCACGAATCGTCACAGTGCAACCAGCACTATGAAGTATTATGTAAAATAATAACATATTATTGTTTAATTTTTTGATCACCGTTTCATCAGTGATCACAGATTCAAAGGTAATGGCTTTACAGATTATCTGGATTATCTGTCCTGGTCAAATTACAGGATGCTGCTACCTGGATCTGTGGTCTGACTGTAAAACTGTTTCATTTAAATGCTGCTTTTGTGGCCGGTGCATGCAAATTCTGTTCACAAAGTGGGTTTTGCATAGTTACCAGGTCATTGTCAATTTTACTAACTTTCTGAAACAGTCAGTGTAACAGCCAGATTCCCACTTGATGTAACAATCAGCCAACATTGTCCTCTTTTGTGCAAGACGGAGCCCCTATTCAGACAGGATATATTTCCCTAGGGGTAGGTGGGGTAATTTTAATATTACATGCACCGGTCAGTAATTTAAATCCAGCCCAGAGTGTATATAGTTTTTTTTTTTTTTTAAATCCATCACCAGTAATAATTACAGCTCGAATTACCTGCAGGTTTGGACCCCACTCGCTGGAGGTCATCACTTAAATCTGGAGTTTTTGGAGTTTTTGGTGTTTTCTTTTCCTCTCTCACATTTTATCATTTCAGTGTGAACTTTGGCTGTTGTGTAAAAACAGAGGTTTTAAAAAATGTTTTGCTATTGTGTTATAATCAGCAACATGTTGGCTTGGCTGAGAATTAGTATGACAACACAGAAATCAAAACTGTTAAAAGAACGACACTCTGAAGCGTTGTTCTGTCATGATTCGTCTGTAAAACTAGTGTCATTAACAGTAACACTGTTACAAGTCAGAAGTCCCTGTTGGTAACGTGTCTATGAGTGTACAAATAACTGCCAACTGATTACTTACCAAAGAGTTTTCAAACAATTTCTGCACTATATTTCTTTCTTTAATCGATTTACCGTTCTATGAGGTTGTCCTGATGAACGATAGATGAATATATTCTGATCTATTGCAACATGTATTCCCATGTGAAACAACAAGTTTATCACGTAAATGTTTTATGTATATCTATACAACATCAGACTTATATTATACAAAGTATTACATTATACATTCACAATGCTTTAGAAAATCTTCATCATCCGGGACAAAAGAGGACAGGAACAAGCCAAAAATGCAAGTCACAATACTCGAAGGAGCTGCAAGACAAACAACAAGTGAAACACAAAAAGCTTTCACAAATTGCATATAGGATGGAGCGTTGCTGGTATACAACTGGCAAAAAAAAAAAAAAACTGCATTAGTTTATGTAAAATCAGGAAATAACTAACAACATGTTTGTGCTGCTTTCCAGTCCCTTAAAAAACTGTTTCAGCCGTGTGCAACATCATTTACATTTTCATACATTTCTCCATCTGGGACAAAACCAGAGTCTGTGTCAGAGTGGCGTGCAGGAAATTTACACATTGTTATTTGGTAACGACGTACAAACTGCTGCTGCCGCTGCCGAGGCTCAATTGTTGGCCAGAGACATTTTCGATGCATTTTCTTCCCAAAGACAAATGTAAATTCAGTTTGAAAAGGAAAGCAATTTTCACTCACACACACACACACACACACGTCAGCAGACTGCTTTTGCTTCCTTCTCTGATAACCGTGTTTACATGCATGTCTGGACAAAACCAATCTGTTGAAATCACAGAGGGAACCACGAGCAAAACTCCATGTTTGAAATGAAACGTAAAGCGTCAGGACTGTTTTGTTTTTTTCTAGCCCAAGCTGTTTCCTAACAACGTGTCAAGATCTGGCCCAAACTTGAAAACTCACAGCTATACAAAAAGCACCAAACCACCGACTTGCTGCCAAAGCCTCAGACCAGCCCCCCACTCTCTCTCCCTGCCTCTGTGTCTCTGTCTCTCGCTCATCAGAACGGGCTAATGGGACATTTTATTGTGTTATTTTGCTCCCGGGGAGGAAGGAGAGAGGAAAGGGGGAGGGAAAAGGGCCTGTTTTGGACACAAAGCCAACTTTGTGCTTTGTGGTTTTTCTGTTGTTTCTGAAAGTTCGCCAACACTATCGCCACCACAGCCTCCTTTTCTCTCGGCTTTGCTTTCTCTCACCCTGGTTTTCCTTCTGCTCTCAGTCTGTCCTCCTTTTTCCTCACTTTGTGAGCAAAAACAGATTGTGCCCTTAGACAAAGTCAGGTGTCTGCCTGAAACGATGTCAGATGTCATCTTACAGCAAACAACTGTTGTTCTAAGGCTTTCAAATTCGACTTAGTTAAAAATAAAGATTTACCATTAGTGAGAGGCAAAAGCTTGTCAGTCTTACAAACTTAACCCCCTTTGAAAAAGAAATTTGTGGCGTTATTAATTTCTGCAATGCTGACATTTCACTTGATCCCTGAAAATGTTCTTGAATGGTTCAAACACTGGATATTAGTGAGCGTAAAACTCCTTTAAAACCACAGTTAACCTCTCAATTCCTGTGATTTTTCTTGATACCGTGATATTTCTTGAAGTGAAAATAAAACAAAAAGAAAGAAAAAAATAATAACTTTCACCAGGCTAGCATGTATTAACAACTCACGAACAGCTGCACGCAGGTGTCACACTGTGGTACGACAGAAAAGCAACGCAATATTGCAGACACTTCAGAGTCAGAGTTATTACAAATGAGCAATATATGCACGCTTTGTGAACAGTTACTGTTTTTGAAGCGTTACCTCAGAAGCTAAGGAAACTTTAGCTTCCAGTTTTGTTTTGGATCATTTTCTTAAACAGTTGAAACTCGTATAAGTCACATATAATCAGTATTCATGAAACAGACCTTTACTAACATGAATAACCCAGAAATGTCCAGGAAAGTTTTCTGTGCTTTTGTAGTGGTTAGGTTTTTTCCCTGACACGACTGTGGTCCTGAGTTCTGAAACAGGAGGGTATGTTTAATTCAGTTTTCATTGTTACTTGTGTGTTTTTTGAAGGTACACTTCAAAAAAAATAGAACTAGAATTTTATTCTTAACCTGAGAGGAATCTTCTAGTTAGTCGAACAAGAAAATTTGAGTTGTCAAAACTTTTGTCTAAATCTGTAAATGTTAGTAAAGCCAACTGAAAAAAATTCAAGTGAATCACAATAAAAGATTCTGAATCACGTTCACTTGAATTTCTTACATTTTCTCAGCTTGTTCTTTTTCACAGTGTTCATGGGTTTACAATATAATCACTTAAGATTTTTTCTATTCCAGTAAAACTGAAAAATCACATTTTGTTTTTAAGTGTTTTTTTTAAGTAGAGTGAGTCATTGTTAAAAAGATTATTTAAAAAAGGAAAGATAAAACATGTGAAAACAACAAAGCATGTGGAAGCCATAAGTGGAGCATTTTTATCTGAAGATTCAACAGTTGCTCCTACTGTTGCAAACAATATCATCATTGTCTCTGCAGAACCACTAAATATGAAAGTATGCCCAATTCTGAGTCTCAGATTTTTTACAAAAAGTAGTGAAAAAGTCTCATTTCATGCTCCTTTTTAAACTACTTTATTAGTAGTTTTTTTTTTTCATTTTAATAGATAAATGACTTAAAAATATGTGATTATCAAAATAGCTCATTACTTTTATGTTACTCATGTATAAATCACTGAACTAATCATTAAAACACAATAATGCACTGCACCAACATGTGCTAACAGAAAATTTCAACTAACTTAGCTTCTTTAAAGATCAAACATCCTCACATTCACCTAAAAAGTCAAAAGGGAAAAAAGTCAGCTGTAAAAGCTTCTGCTTGCTACACTCCATGTTGCATGTTCTGCCTAGCCATCGTCTGAAGTCTTCTAATAAAGCTGATTAGGTAGAAACTGAATACAGTTTCTAATAAGAATTATTTTGAAATGCTGCCAAGTTGACAATAAGATTTCCATTTTCTTTATCTGTAGGATTCAACCTTTCGTAAAAATGAAGTCAGCTTTATAAAAAAAAAAAATCTATGAATAACACACACACACACACACTTGCAGGTCTGGCTTTGGGCAATCAGGCAGGTGTCCCCACCCGCCTGCCTCCTTTGGGGCAGCTAACCAAGCTCTCCTGCAGGGCTTTAAGAGGCTCTTATCCAGCCTGCGGATGAGTTTGATTCATCCCAACAGTTGTCCGCTGGTTAGAGCCAATCAGGTCGATGAGTGAGTCTGCCATCACTCATATCCCACTCTCTCTGCCATCTCGCACTGTCTCTACACCATTTCTCACTTCCTAGTCTCTGCCCTTCCAATTTCTTATTTTTGTATTTTTTTCTTTTCATCCTTATTTTTTAATTATTTCCATCTTCCACAAAATTTTTACTCCACCTTCCATATCTAAGTATTTCTAAACCATCTCCGTGGACCATGTGCACCAGACTTATCTTTTTTGCACAAAGCTAAAACTATTTCATTAATAAATTCTCTGATAAAAATCTCATTATTACATTGGGATTACTACATTTAACAATCAGTCCAATTATCAAAGCCACAATGGGGTGTAAATCTAAATGAAACATTACAGGTCGCAGAAGGACTGTGTAACACAATTACACTGAAAATATATCAATAAATGTCTTGTTCACATAGCCTAGAGTGCCTTGTGAAGAGGTCTCATGCCTGTTTTTGGTAAGCTTTACAGACCAGTTGGAAATCATTGCTGAGTAGTAAATCTGTGCCAACAATACTGCTAAGGGTTTGGTTAGGTGTGCATATATATATTTATATATCTATATATCTACATATATATATATATATATATATATATATATATATATATATATATATATATATATATATTAGGGGTGCAACAATACTCGTATCGGTATTGAACCGTTAGATACAGTGCTTTCGGTATCGAACAATACAAAAATTTTTATTTATTTTATCAACTTTTCTTCTGACGATGCTGTCTGTGTTGAGCACTCAGTGGATCTGCGTTCGACTACTCCGCCTAGGCTGCACTGTCGAGTGCAAATCCACTGAGCGCAGCGCAAGCTAGCAAGACAGAAGCTAAGCTCGTTGCAACGTGGCAACTGCCTCAATGCTACCCGAAACTGAACCTCCCCCACCCTCATTCAGATCTGGCGTTTGGAACTATCTTGGTTTTCATGTGAAGCATGACCCTGATGGTAAGCGCGTCATGGACAAAAGTAAAACAGTATGTCGGATGTGCCACGCAATGCTCAATTGGTGGGAACTAGTGCATTAGCGCAGTTAGCTTGTTAACGTGTTGACGCTGTCCAGCCCCGCGCACGGCGTTAACGGAGATTTGCGGCGTTATGGCGTTAAAGTCATTTTAACAAGATTAACGCTGACAGCACTAGTGGGAACACAATGAATATGACTGCACATTTACACCGACATCATCCTAGTGCAAAGACAAGTGGAAGCAGACAAAAACAACAAGCACGCATGCTACAAACTTTACCCGAGTCATTTAGACAGCCGTTAGCACATGATTCTCCTTATGGGGACCTGATATGTTTAATATGCTGCTGAGAATATACCCCAGAAGAAGCGTATAGTATAGCTTTTATTTTGGAAAGAGCCATTTCTCTGTAATAAACTCTCTTTTTCCAAAGATGAGTAATTTCTCAATCAGATAGATTTATTTTATTTTTTTAATTATTTTGTTGTTTCAGCAACATTAAATTTAAAAACTGTACTTTTGAGTTAAAATATATATTTATAATTTTAATAAATGACAAATTAAAAAGGCATGAACATTTTTTGTATCAAAAAAATATCGAACCGTGACACCAAACTATCAAACCAAACCGAACCGTGAATTTTGTGTATCGTTGCACCCCTAATAAATATATATATATATATATATATATATATATATATATATATATATATATATATATATATATATATACATATATATATATATATATATGTATGTATATATATATATATATATATATATATATATATATATATATATATATATATGTGTGTGTGTGTGTATATATATATATATATATATATATATACATATATATATATATATATATATATATACATATATATTCCTTATATAAGGAAAAAAGAAAGAAAAGGATTGGACATCTTGAAGAATAATCTGGGTTTGTGTCAAAATATGCATGTTGTCAAAATTATGGGGACGTTTGCCATCATGGTTAGGTTAAAAGGATGCGCTTTGGGTTTGACGAGTTGTCATTTCCAACTCGTCACATAGGCACACTGATTCTTGTTCAGCTATCACCCAATCACCATTTCTTTCACTAAAGCCGAACACCATTAGCATCCTTATCCAACACACGGGTATACCCTTTTAATGTCATTTTCCCAAGTTCATGACAACCCACAGAGGTTCTTATTCTGAGGTCTAGAGGTGATGCAATCTCAAGACCTTAACCCGCAAACCAAGATTTCTAGGCCTTTATTTTTTTACTATTTATTTTACTTTTATTTTAACTGTATATTTACAGCCCCTGTTTGGTTAGAGTTGGGCACTTACAACTGCATAAGTTATTTTACGAAAAAGAATTCTCACTGATCAACATTTGGTTGCCACAAATACACATCGTTGTTACCATGGCGTCTAGTTCAGATGCTGGACTTGAATTTCACTTACAACTCCGTACAAGTACTGTTTCCTGGAGAGTCAGCGTCTGAAAAACTGGAACTGAGAACAGGTTGTAAGTTTAGAGTACAGTCATGCCGAGCTTCTTTAACGAAGCAAAAATGCTTTTGATTGTTTAGAAATTTAAATCTCTCCCCTGTACTAACGTCTGATGCTTTTTAGGCCCATCCATTGGCACCAACCTCCTCCTTACTTATGCTTGGGCTTCAACACAAGCATGAGTACATGAAACAAGAATTCACTGAAATATCTGATGCTATCATGTCTCGTTCAGGTTACAGTCTTCCCTACAAAATTTTCTTATTAAATTTTTACCTTTTTTAGTCTATTTTTTCCTAACCTTGCTCCCAAAACCATAAATATATCATTTTCCCCTCCTTACTGATTTTAATGTCCACCTCTTTTTTGCTTTTCTTCTCTCCCCATGACTTTCTCTCCCTCACCGTTGCTTCTGTTCTCCTCTCCATCATCTTTCCATCATCTTCCTCTCCAGAGCCACTGTAGTGTACTGATAGTGGGAGCACTTGTGCAGTCGGCTATGAAGTCTGTCCTCCTCCTTCTCCTCATACGTCTATCCTCACTTCCTTCCTCCTGATCCCTCACTCTCTCTACCTGAAAATTAATTTGGTCTCCTCGAGATGCCTATCGGCGCTGAAATGCCCCCAGAAATAGATCCACAAACAGCGGCTCAGCCAAAACTCTGCTACCTGACAGCTTTTAGCAGGAATACTACTGGATGGATGGGTGGGGGGAGGGGAGCAGATGGAGAGATGAACGGAGGGACGGATAGATGGATGTAGACAAGGAGTAAATGGTAGGACCATGGGGCGTTAGTGGGAGGAATGGATTGATGACGACAGAAATTAATAGATGGATTACCTACAAATTTCTACACTTTATTGCCTAAACAAACCATCCGTTTTTAGATTGATTTCCTTCCTTCTAGGCAATCATTTCTTTCTGTTCATTTCTATGAAAATCAAGTCTCGGAGGCTCGAAAACCTGCTGCAGAGAGACATAATTCATCACAATAAAAGATTTAATCACCATTTTTCCATCCATGTTGGGGCATCATCACATGGTGCAGTAACACAGAAGCAGATTCAAAGACCCCTTTGGGTACCTTCAAAGACACATCTGAGACTTGAGAGTTGGGGGCCAAACAATAAGTTAATCCATGACAACTAAAAAGAAAAAAACTAGAGTTGTAAAAGTCCAGCTGTCAGTCAGAAGCACCTCAATATCACATCTTCCACCAGGAAAGTTTCCTTAGTAAGTATCTTTAATGGTAGCTGGGTAACATTGCAGACAACCTGACAAAGGGAAAGACTTGTATTTTTATATTTATTACCTGCTTCCCCGCTTGGAGTAGACATGGCCAGTTGGTGCCTTACAGTGGTGACAAATTGGAGGGTATTTACTGAGATCCTTGCCTACATGCTCTGATGTTAAAATATCAAGTAATATCATGTGATGCTGACCCTCGTATGAAGATGGAGACTTGGATAATAATATGTATGAGAAGTAGTGCAAACTCTGAAATAGCCAGTGATGGACAAAGTCTCCTCGATGCTAGCACCGCCGCAGCAACATTTGGCTTTTTGCCCAAAACAGACACAAGCAGGTGGTGATAAACTCATGAAATCCAGCAGTTAGCGTCAGAGCAAAGTTTTAATCAGGATGCCCGGCAGGTAAATCTGACTAGGTTTTCAACAAGCAGAAAGCTGTGATGTGGTTTTTCTTCTTCTTCTTTGGAGAAGAGGATTAAAAAAAATCCAGCCTCATGGAAGAAATCACAAACTTTATCCTGACTAAATAGTTTGACCTTTGTACGGTCTCAATGTGTTTTACAAAAGGTTTTTTGTCTTTCTCTCATTACGACCCAAGAGGATCAGGAGGCTTTTTTTTATATGAAACTGATCTCCATCACTAATCTACAAAATAGTTGGGCTGTCATTGCAATTTTCTTTTTGGTTTTTAAATAAGAAAAAAAAGTCAGTTGTTGTGGAAACCATTTCACTAATTCACTTTATCTCATTTGAGCTTCTGAGTTTCTCATCTCCTTGGGTCACGAAGGGAAGCACAAACTCCCGGTGCATGTGTGCAGCAGAGTTTCAACCTCAGCATGTGAGGAGAAAACCTGAGGTATGAAACAAGTCTTACTCTCAGCAACAAGACAATAACACAGCAACAACTTTGTTCCATCAAGCTAGAGCTTCCTGCCTCTTCACGTCAAGAGAAATTAAAGGATAAAAGCTCTCGGTAACAGAATCAGGGAAAATGAAGCTTGGACAGCAGCGCGGTGCAATTTCAGCTCTATACATTTGACATCTGACCCTTCCGCCTGGTTTCTGCTCTTTAACGGCACACATATGCAAATAACCTGCTGTTAATCTGCAGTTCAGCGCTGACCTTATACCCCTGACTTTAGGTCGCTGAATCCAGTGTATTATGCTCATCTGCATCTGGTGTTAACTGTAAGAGTTCCTTCTCGTGTTGTTCACTCTGGAGAAGAGCATCAGCTAAATGGTTTTCGTGTGTACACTCCTCAGGCTTTCAGGAGAAAATGAAACTACAATTTAAAGGTCTGTGTACCAACTTCAGGCCATCTTCAGTCATGCTGCAGTTCAGATGTAGATGAGGAGTGAAATGCTTTGATTCAGTACAGCTCAGCAACACCGTCACAGCAGCTGTGCTGCTCAGGTTTGTCTGGGCTCGTTCTGCAAAGACGCCACCAAACAAGAATTTTTGGTGGCGTCTGAGAATTTGCTCAAACAAACTGTGCAGTGGCCGAGACAAAAGCTGTCACTGTTTTGCATGAAACCGTGCTATAATCTGACTATCTTCCAGGGCAGCAAACAGGATATACAACCTCTAGATAGTTGTTACACTGAATCTTAGGGCATTTATGTCTGTTTATAGCAACTTAAACACAACGGTCCTCAAGCACCTATGTCCAGTAACAAACAAGGCCACATTCCTTTAATGAAAAGGCTCAAATGATAACAAGAGAATTCCTTCGCTTCACGTTTCAGCTGCTCATCAGTCTGCCACAAACGCAGTGGATGCTGTCATGTGGATGAACGAACGCTCCACTAAAATAAATCTGACTCAAATCAGGGAGCTGTGTCTGGCTGCATCAAAGCACTGACTTTCAGCAGGCAATCCAAAACGTGTGAAAGACAAAAAGATATAGAATTAAAAACTTTCCTTAAGATTTGGTAAACGTTTAAACCCTCACTAAAATTTCTCTGACTGTGCATTTTTATTTTCGTCGGCTGCAGTTTTGCCAGAACAGGTGGTGCTGATGGTGAAAGAAGAAAACCAGCGACACACCGACGCAGGAAAGGGCCGGTCAAGGAGCAGACAACCTCTGCAAGCTGGAACAAAGTGATCTGCTTTGCAACGAAAGACATTACTGTTGAGTTTACAAAGAAAAATTATAACAATAACAATAATAAAACACCAACTGCTTTTCATCACCCTCTATTCACATTCAACTGTCAAATCTTTTCAAACTGAAAACAACAAACAGACCATAAAAACAGCGAGAGAGAAATTGCACAAAAGCTTCTAGTAAACACATGTTCTTGTCCTGTTGGGGTGATCATACTTCTAGCTCTGGTTTTTTGTTAACACAGACAGTACTGCAATGAGAGAGAACATACAACACCGCGTTCCCTGTTCATCCCTGTGATACACTGATTCACTGCCACAAAGGCTTCTGAAATTAAAACACAACAGAACTGAGCAGGTTACATTTAATTGCTTGCCATCCCAAATTCAACAGGTATAAAAAAGGGAAAAAAATGTAGATTTCCATAGAGAACATGACCCCACCACGCATCACACACTGAATAAAATACAAGGAGTAAGCATGTAATTACTGGCCATCCTTGAAGCAGCGGTTATGAAGAAGCTATAGCAGATACATCTACAAGAACTGTGTTCCTCTGTAAGAGATCAGCTTTGACATTTGAAAGCATGGTGAATATAATAATATTAACAGCAGATTAAAGAAGACATACACACAAATTTAAACATGTCAACAAAAATTCAACCTTAAAAATAAGAGCAGATGAATCGCCTTTAAGGTCATGTACAGGTGTGCTTTGTGTGACTTGAACAGGTGAGTCCATGTACATCCCTCCACATTAAAGATCACTGGCAATTCTTCAGTGACACACACACACGCGCGCGCACTAGTGTTGGAGTAGTAGAACTGGCCACAAACGCACACACATGCACGTTCGGTTGCACATGTTTTCCACGACACAACGCACACACCTTCCTTGCTCGGAGCATCAACACACTGCATGGCTTCCTAACATGCACGTGCACCTTTAGGCATAGAAACACACACACACACACACACAAATACACACACACACGAGTCAGAGCAAAGACAGTCATCTGTTTCCCTGAAGAGTCAGCCAACCGACCTGTTACCCAGCAGCCACACGCCTCTTCGTCTGACACACACACACACACAGAGGCGCGCACGCGGGCACGCACAGCTCGACTCTCCTCTGGAAAGGGTAACAGCGTTCCTCCTGACACCTCCAGCCTCAGAATAAAACGCAAAGCGACACGGAACAGCCAGCCGGGCTGCCGGTCTGCGTGCAGCTGTAAACATGCAGTGAAGGAGAAGTGTGTGAGGGAACAAAAATCCAAGCCCCGTTACCGTTCTCTCCGCGTCGGGTCCTGCTGGATGCTCGGCTTGGTGGGCGCCATCTTCCTACAACAATTATTTGATTTCTTACTTTCTCTCTTTTCTTTTCTTTTTTTCCCTCTTCTCAGATTTTTGTGGACGCGGAGCGGCGGCGGTGCGCTGCGCCCTGACAGCAATGCGTCATGGTCGGTGTGTTAAGACAAAGCCATGTCCGTGTGTGTATGTGTGTGTGTATCTGTGTGTGTGAGTGAGAGAGAGAACGTGTGACTGTGTGTATGTGTGGTGTCAGCAGCCGTGCGCGATTGCGCGTGCGTCTAATGCTTGTCTCTCTCTCTCTCCCCGCCGCCGCTCAGGAGCGTGGAAACAACGGGTGGTGGAGGCGAAGGCAGGGACGGGGCTGCAGCAGCAGCAGCAGAGGCATGCCGAGCGGAGTGAGGGGGGAACCCGGGGTGGATGCCTCTCAGATCACCGCCGTCTCTCCCCTCCTCGTCCTTCTGTCTCTCTCCACGCACGCACAGCTTCGGCTTTTTTGGCACTACAGAGGAATTTCCCGCTTGCGCTCCGGAGGAAGAAAGGAAGGAAGGAAGGAAAAAAAGAGGCAAACAGAGGCGTCAATTCTTTACATTCTCGCCGCCACTGCAGCGCCTGTATCCCCGTCAAAATCCCCGCGGCGGAGCGTCTCTCGCCGGTCAGAGTGTGTGTGGCTTTCGGAGCATTTTCCCTCCTCTGGCTGCTGACAGGAAAAAAGGACAGCACACATCTCCGGTATTTTCTCCAGCCCCGGCGCAACAACGCCACTCTGTTGCAGTTGGAGTCTGTGTGTGCGTGTGTGTGTGTGTGTGTGTGTGTGTGTGTGTGTGTGTGTGTGTGTGTGTGCGTGCGTGTGCGTGCGCGCGCGCGCGTGTCTGTGTTTATTTATTTATTTTTTTCATTTCCTCCTGTATACAGGTTGCCCTGCGGGTTAATTATCAAAAAATGTTTTACCACCTAAATAAATTTTTAAAAATGTAATAAAAAAAGAAGAAAAGAGAAAAGCACGAGACGTTGAGTGGAAAGAATGGTGGGTGATTTATTTGGATTGTTTCCCTGTAAATCAGATCTGCACACCTCCACCCTCCACCCCCCTCACCTGCCTTCCTTCACTGTCAGTAATAAACACATCACGGCAAATGTCTCACTTCAAAATCCCAAATCAGCTTGTTGTTTTCGTTTGTTTTTTGATATAAAAATAAAAATAAATCAGCAGTTTCCTGGTCATCTGACGAGTCTCTGTCATGATTTTGATATTGAGTTTGCGAACCTCTAAATTGAAACAAAGTCCCCTTCTCCATCTTCTTCGACTAAATAAATCAAATAACCTGCTCAGTTTTTTTCTTTTTCGTATTTCAGGTCACTGAAATATATTTGCCTCCAGGCTTTGATGTTTGAGCGTCAGCAAATGGCTCATTATCGTCCAACAGAAACTACCTTTTACTTCTTCTTTCCTCTCTTTCATCCATTCATTTAAATTCCACCGTTTTCAATGTATAATTCATTGTAACCTAATCGCTGTTCTGTGTGATTAACCCCCTGGCTGCAGCCCTAGAAGCTGAAAAAGCCTCCCTCTCTATACCAATGACCTGTCAAGGTCAAAGGCATGCTGGGTATTCTCCACACAAACACAGGGTTACAGGCGGCGCAGTGGCAGAAAATAAAGACTGAAGATGGGGGAACCGTGACCTCCAGTCGGCGATCGTCGGGAGCTGTGAGCCCGACGATCAACATGTGCACTAACGGATTCTTAGAAGACCTGAACGTGTGCGCGCTTCATTTTCACCACTTTTAAGAGCCGCTGCTGTGATTTACGGTAAAAAAATAAATAAATAAATAAAAAATATAGTTGCAGTTTCGTATCAGAGTTCAGCTCTCAATAACCAGAGGTTGTTTTTTTTTTTTTTGTTACTTCGTCTCTGGCTCCCAGTTTATCCAGATGTGATTTAAAAAGCTGCTTCAAAGTAACATTTTCTTTTGATCACGCCAAAACCGGAAAGGTCACAGATCTGACCCTCATCAGTACACCTTCACAGCGCCCTAAAGTGAGCTTACTTCGTTCAAACAGCTTAATATCGATAAAGATAGAAATATAGAGAGATATATTAGAATAAACACATTTATTCTATGGGTGTTGGTTTCGTGTAGATTGAGGGTCGAGTTTTACTCTAGCTGTGTGGCCACTTTGCGCCAGACCAGGTCCCGAGCGTTCGCTCTTTTCTTTGAGGTTTGGCTGCTCCTTCTCTCCCCGTCTCAGCCCTGCTTACTGAGAGCAGTCAAACGGAGGCGACGTGGATAATGGAGCGTAATGTATAAACATATTAGCTCCCAGCTGTTGGTGGAGGGAAACATTATGTATGGAGAGAGGGAAGAGGGGCAGCTCAGTGAAAAGACACTGCGTCTGAAGAAAAGCTGAGCCTCTGCGGCCGTTACAGATCTACACACACAAACACTCAAACTGTTTTGGGCCCCATGATGCCAAACTGGCCCTTCCCAAACTGAGGTCTTAGGGGCCTCAAAGGTCCTCGAGGAGTTCCAACAGGCCCCCAGCTGCCAGATGACGACACAGTTAAATTCCAGCAGGTTTTATGTCAGTGGAAATGATGCGAGAACGTGCCACGCCACTACTCTAATCCCTTCAACTGTGGACACAAACAGTCCACTGCCCAAAATCCTCCCTTATGGGGGTCTGAGGTCTATGTGCGCCCAGACGCTTTGCTTTAAATAACAATACAGCCCTTATTCGCCTTGTATTTGTTGTTTTAGAGGGCTGAGACACTCTCAGTGCACTCGGAGAGGCCCCTGCAGTGATTTATGTCCTGTTTGCTCCCCACAGCTTTTAGACTTTACACACACATACGCACACAGAGCTATGCCCCATAATGTGGAGAGATTGTCCGGTAATAAGGCAAGAGTGTGCGTGTGTTGGGGTGTGTTTCTGCCCCCTGTGGCTCCAGATGATTAGAAAAAACAACCCTACTGAGTGGCCGGACAGGGAGGCAATCATTTAGATTCAGAGTAGAGAGGGAAAATAAGGGGGGAAATAGGGGGCTATGACTGAAGTGAATTGTCACCAGAGAGCAGGTTGGATTCATAACCAGCTGGAAAACACTCAGCACATTTTTGTTTTTCCTGATATAATCCAATATGTTTTCGCTGTTATTAGCAGGACATCATCCCCAGTTTTCCATTGAATTACCTGGACTTTATTCCAGAAGTCATGTTTTAATACTTGAACCTCACTCCTGAAGATAATTTTTCACTAAATCTCTGCAACCTGATTCCTCCGTTTCTTCCACTGCTGCTCCATCCTCTCTGTCTTTGCTGAGTGCACATATTTTTATACTTTCCTTCACAAATTTGCTTTGAAACACAAAAAATAATCCCAAAACAAACTGTGGATATTGACCTTAATCCTCTTACGTGGCATTAAAGTCACAATATTCCTCTTTTGCTTGTGGATTTGATGGAATAATTGAAAAGGAACGGCAACTAACTGAGAAAATATTTATCCCAACGTATTCACTCAAAGAATAAAAAAAAATCCTCTCCATCTAGTTTTACATATTTCAAATTAGTTTCGCGTATTCTGGGGTTATAGGTGATTTTCACAGGTTTGATTTAAAATCTCAACTGACGATGAAGTTTTGCTTCATGATACCTTAAGAAACGACTTCAAAAATACTAAACCAAAAAGTGTCCACTGAGTTAGAGATGCCCAACTGTACCTGAACATAAAACATCCCACGAAGAGGAAAATGATTGATTTCAATAGATGTTAGTAGGTTTAAATACTTTTATCGCAGTCAAATCAATTATAGGAGCACTAAGGAGCGGAGATCTCTCCGCAAGGCCACTTTGATACAAGTATGTTTAGTTTCGATGTGTCACTTTTCTAAGATTTCTTTTCAACTCCCTTCCCATCCTACGCTGATTCCGCTACAGGTCGTTAATCCTGTAGATTTCCCACATACCTTTGTTGGTAGGCGGTGATTCCCTGCACGCTCTGCGGGGTCCCGTTCGTGGCTCCGGGTACCGGCACGGGCACCCGACCCACCGGGGGTCCGGTCACCATCCCCCCTCCGCCGCCTCCTCCTCCAGCCCCGGTTCCTCCGGCCGCCGAAGCCGTCACCTGGACGCTGAAATCCGGGAAGATCCTGATCATTGTCCCCGTCGTCTCCGATGCGCTCCCGCTTCTCTACTTTAACAACCTCCTCCGGCGCTTTCTCCCAACACAGACCAGTCACCGAATACTGGGATCAATGGGATCAATGGATGTATTGATTCAGCAATTAAAGATAAACAACAAGCTTCTTTTTGTTGATTTCTCTTCTTCTTCTTCTTTTTCCTCCTCTCTTTCTAACCTTTGGAAATAACTCTCAAGCAAATCCGGATCATGGTGCGTAAAACAGTCACAATTCAGTGAATCATTAGATAGCTGAGAAGAATGAGTGTATAAAGCGCAAAGACAAAATATAATAAACCTTTTTCTTAATTGTTTCCTCTTCTTTCTCCTCCTCTCGGCTTTATCCTTGAGAAATAACCCGTGTGCTGCTCCGGATCATGGTCCCGGAGTGCGCGCAGTCTGCCTCTTCTCTTTCCACCTGCTCAGCAATCAGCGGGATCGGTGGATGTAAGAGGTGATTATTTCACCGACTGGAGACCGGCGGACAGCCGTGTTTGTGCTGCTGTCTGCCGGTGCAGGAGCTCCGGACTCTCCTCTCGCTCTCACGCGGGCACCGCCGCCGGCATCCCGTCCCCCGGCTCTCCTCCGCCGAGTGTGTGCCGGTTGGTCTTGTGAGTGTTGTGGGAAGAGCAGACCTGGAGTGGAGCAGTCAGTCTGTCAGTCTGTCAGCCAGTGAGCGCGCGGCTCTCAGCAGCACGAGCTCTGCAATGACATTGGTGTAATACAGTGATACAGCAGCAGCGGCGGCGGAGGCAGCGCCAAAGTATGTGTCGGTATGTCGGCGAGAGCCTGCGTGTGTGTGCGCGCGCGTTTGCACTTGTGTGTGTTGCCCTCTGCGCCCCACTCACACACACACATACACACAGAGAGAGAGAGAGAGAGGGAGAGAGAGAGAAGGCTGTTTGTTCGGCAGGACGGCATTTCCCCTGGCTTTATTGTGTAGAGTAACTGAGAATCAGTTTCCTGGACTTTTATTTTAAGTCCGTTTGATTTGGAGCATTTTGTTTATTCCAACAGTCTTTCGGAGCATTTTTTTAATGTGTTCAAACGTATAAAAGTCTTAAATCGGATCGTTCAGAGTAAAAAGGTCTTTAAAGTAAAACAGAACCGTTTTAAAGATTTTTATTGCCTTTGAAAAGTTAAAAAAAAATGTCTTTAAAGAAAAAAAGACAAGCTTCACCGTGCGTAAAGCCAAAAACTCCCCACTTCACTCAACAAAGCAATTTAAAGCACCACATTTGAACTGAGGATACAAAAGTGGATACAAGATGTATCCAGACTTCAGGACATTCACTTTTCCCCGTGCTGTGTGTGTGTATCAGCTTACTTTGGGAACTGAGATGAAATAGTGCGGGTTTCTGTGCCCAAAAAGACGCAAGAGCTGCGAAGCCCGAAGAGTCTCTTTAAGCGCAAATAAATGAGCTGTGCTTGAGCGAAGTGTTTTGTCATCATCAGGTGTCTGTGCGAAAGTGCGTTGAGTATTTTCTCTCCAATCTGTTTTCTGAACAGACAAACCAGCTCGACTGTCCTCTCCCCACTCACTGAAGCGCCGTGTGTGATCAGACTTCCGAATAAAGTCGAATTCAGCAGCGCTCCTCCTCAGACTGTCTCCTCCCCTTTCTCTCACTCACACCGGCTCTCCGCCCTCACTCTGTCTCTCTCCTGCTCACTCACACAAACTGGATGCAACAAGTAAAAGTTCCCCAATCAAGTAAAAGTATTTATTGTACAGTAATTATAATTATTTTTTAGCTCACTATAGTCTCGGGTAGGTTCATGTTCAATGAAACAGAATGCTTTATTTTTTCATTCGATTTTTGTACAGCCACCATTGGGTGAGAGGCGGGGTACATGGTGGAGAATTCTCACAAAAATACGGTAGAAAAGACGAAATGCTGCTCAAATCTTAAAAGTTTACAACTAAATGTATAATTACTTTCCAGCCTTGGCTCATTCAGGCTACTGTATCATTTTCAGTCCTTGTGTTATACTCCATTCAGATATGAAGGTCATGGGAGTCTGAAAGCCCAGAAAAGCAAAGCCAAAAGCTACAGTGCCAAAACCTGCATTTCTTCACCACTGGCCATTAGAGACTGGCTCTAAAAGTAAGTCAGTCCATAGACTTCCAATTTAAGAAGTTCAATTTTAAAAATAATTAAAAAATAATAATACTAATAATAATGATTAAAAAAAACAACATTTCGACCTTCATAACAAATATGTGCATTTTGTATTACTCTTTATTCTGAATAACTTTAACACTTAAAGTAGGGCATTCCCACACAGCCAGTGAGCTGCTGCCAGTGTCTGTCTGCTAGGTCAATGTGGCTAAGTCACTGAATTGGACTACTTGTCTATGTTTTTGGTGTTGGTGCCTTTTCGAGCATTGTTACTTTAGTTACTTGACAAAAAACATGATCTGCTGGTACCAAGCACAATCGTAGTAGTAGTAGTATGAATGGACACAGGAGAGGTAGAAAAGGTGTAAAACTTGTGAAAATACAGGTAAAAGTCTAACAATTAAGCCTTACTTCACATTCCCAAACCATTCCAGTGGGCCAGATTGGAGTCTTTAGTGGGCCAATTCTGGCTTCAGGCCTTATGTTTAGCACCCCTTATCAAGCAGATGTGTCTGGCTTTGCTTTTGTACAATTTGTGAGTGTAGGGTTGTAAACAGCTTTGCAAGCTTTAGCTGATAACTTAAGAGTTATTAGCTAAAGCAGATTATTTCTAGCGCAAAAAAAAAGCTCCAAAAAAACCATTAAAAAAACCCCCACAGCACTGGGTAAAATGCTAACAATGAGCTTTTAGCATGCATACTCCAAAATCAGTGGGTAATGTCACAGTTGACAAAGTTTACTTCATAACTATTTAGACAAAGATACAATGTTTGCAATTTTGCCTCTGTGCATCACATTAAACATTCAAGATATGCAGACTTTCATCTTCAAGTAAGGGGGACAAAAGAGGACAACAAAAGTATTTCTGTCTCTCTCTCCTCACCCTGAGCGTCAGATGGACACCCCTCCTTGTCGTTATGCCAGAGGGTTCTTCCTGTTAAAGAGGAGTCTTTCCTTTCCACTGTAGCCAAGCGCTTGCGCATAGGGGGAGTCATCTATTTGTTGGGGTGCCTTGAGGTGATGATTGTTGTGATTTAATAAAATAATTGAATTGAATGAATATATTAACTGCAATTTTTCTATACAGTTCTCAATTTTCAGAGGCTAATTTTAATTAAACATATCAATAAAATATTGATGTTTATAGATATTATTTACATGTGCCTGAACTGTAGGCACATCAGCATACAGAACTATATAATTTTGTTCGGATGTATAGTAGCATGTTTTTGTGTTTTCAGACTCCCAAGTTTGATTAAGAGAATTGGAGCCACATCATTAATCACTTGTCTGAAGTGCTCAGTTAAAGTCAGACTCATTTAAATGATGCTGTCATGATAGTTTTTTATATTTTTGCAGCCAGTTTTTACATGGTATACATTATATTAGATACCTGTAACGCAATATCAAAGAATAGCAGTGAGCGATGTGCTATCTTTATGTATATATCTGTAGATGCCTAGTGTATTATAAAGTGATGCTTACGGGACCATACCAAACGTCAGTATTTGATAACTTAGAAATGACAATGGCCATATTCAATTTGACTATACTTTCACTGAATGCTAGTACCTGCACAGAGGGAACAGCATGGTTCATGTAAGGGTGCTACTGTAATTCTTTTAAGGTTAAATGTCATTAGATGTAATTCTTTTTCAAAATATATCTGCATGTATCAGCTTCAACACAATCACAATAGTTAATCTGATGATCTTCTAGACTGGTTAAAACACTGAAATTAACCATCGTGTTTCTTTACTCCCTTCTGCACTGGTCAAGTTTGCAGCGGTTGCTTTTATTTTTGGCTCCACCTTCTGAGGATTATCTCGCAGCTTTGCCTCTGAGACACGTTTGCAGAACTAAAACTATAATTTGCATCGTGACATTTTCAGCAAAGGCATCGAACCCCCAACTCTGGCGATTTTACTGCTCTCCTCTTTCTCTTTATTGAGCCATGCAGGACACATTTTCAATATTTCATCCTCCTCTAGACCCACTGAAACCCCACCAGGACCCCCTGCAGGGACTCCGAACCTCACTTTGAGAGCCTCTAATAACCCGCAGTTCTCGTCTGTCCTCCGAAACAAAGCATTGCACTAATAAAATGTCCCAATTGAGCTGATTAAATACCAATAAAAACACACAGCTCGCCTCTCCGCCAGCCTGAAGTCTAAATTGGATCGCAGCTCTAACCAGCAGCTCCTAATGAAAACCACCACTGCAGCCCCTGCCTCGCTCCCCCACAATACAGTTTACCTCTCTCTCTTTCTCTCTGTGTGTAATGAAATCAAATGAATTGAACTGGAGGTTTCAGGGGAGACATGCTGGACCCCCTTATAGAATTAGGACTGAACAGTGTGTGTGTGTGTGTGTGTGTGTGTGTGTGTGTGTGTGTGTGTGTGTGTGTATTATACAGAGATGTGTGTTGCTGCATTTTCTTTATATGACCAGATGACCATCAACTCATGATGATGATGATGTGTGCGCGCGCACAAACATCAGTATGCGTGCATTTGATATTCACGTGTGTGTGCATGTGAATTTGTGTGTGTGTGCGTGTTTGCATAGCAGGCTGCATGGTGCATTAGTGAGCTGTGACCACCTAAAGTACAGCAGACAGAATCAGGACAGTCAACCTGCTGTTATCCCCCAGGACAACATGCAAACATAACACATGCACACATTCACACAGAAACACACATTCATAAGCTCTGGCAGCAAAATAACAAATATTCACCTGTCACAGACACCTTCTTCTCTCATGGTGCATTCAAGTGCAATTCAATCAGGGTATCAAACTTCAATGGAAATATGTCAGTAGCATCAAACATCAAAAACTGGCCGATAATAAATGCTGACAGACAGTATTTGGTCAGATTTTTAGATTTGTTCTTCAGTTTTTGGTCAGACAATCCGAGTCCAGCGTTGTCAGATTTACAAGTTTATCTTTACAGTTTAGAAAGGATTTAGCCAGTCTCAAAAGACAAACTTAAAAAAACAGGTGAAGATCTTACTTAGATACAGACAATCAAAATTTCCATGTAGAAGTAAAGGATTATATTATATTTACTATATGCTAAAATTTCCTCTTTTCTGGAAACATAAAGACACATTTTGCACTGCCAGCAAATGTTACTCAGCAAACATTTTGATAATGAATGAAAGTTTAGGTCATGATTAAAATTTGTGCATCCAACGTTTGGTGGTTGTCCTTGACTTATTTTGTTTTCTAACAAAAGTATGATCAGTATTTTCTGGTTTGTACAGGGGGGTCTTGCCTAGCTGTCATCCCTCTTCTCTTCCTGTATGAAAATGTATGGTGTATTGGAGTGTATTTCTTTTCTCCTAACTGATACGTGATAGAAAACTGAACAGACAACTAAGCTGCTTATGTCACATGACTCTGGTTAGATGCTGCTATGGTTGTTATTTATCATTAACTTGTAGTCATAAAGTGGAACACAAACCGACCCACATCACTCTACTTGCACATATCCTCCCCAACCAGCTATAAAACAAAAAAATCAAGAGGATCTCTGATATTTCATCGGCATTTTTTCTTCATTTTTATAATTAGCAAAACATTAACATTTTGCTGCCAAGGTTTCTCCAACAGACCAACTCCAAACGCAGGACACAGTTACAAAGTTAAACTGTTTTAATAAACAGAATCTTAAAAAAGAACATCACATGTAAGTTCGACAGCTGGAACCTTGATCACTGTTTACAGGTAAGTCTTTAAGTAAGTTCACAGGCTGCAGGCTGTGCTCAGGTAAGTGTCTTTAGGCAGGTTAACAAACAAGAATCTGAGCATCTTTCCCCCGGAGCCGATTAATCTGGGAACAAAGTTCACCTGAGTTGCTTTGGGTAAGTAACAGAAATCAGAGCTTCTCCTCTCTTTCTCCGGGGCACAGCTCCAGTCCTCAGAGCTTTAGAGTTGGTGAGCAAAGATGGCTGGGAGGAGTGAGAGTGGGTCAGGCAGCTTTGCAGGTAAATATTTCTCATTTTTATTCCTACGAGGAAGGAGGAGAGAGCAAGCAAGTCAGTTAAAGCAGCATTACAAGCTGTCTGCATTAAACTCGCACAGGTATTGGACAACAGTCCAACAAGGAGCAGCGGTGGAAGGCGGGTTTATGTACTGTACTAACTGAAGATGAGGGACAAATGTGTTCACTGGACTTCCTGAAACTACGCCCACTACTGTGAAAGGCTGGTGACATCCACACTTACATTCACACAGATAGAGTAGAGAGAGAGAAATCAAATAAATTATGTCACTTCAAGAATGAAAAGGACATAAATAATAAAAAATCCCCAAATATTCAAAAACATAGTTCTGGAATAGGCAGCCACGTGATATTGATTCCCTGCAGACACTCTGAACTGAGCCTGTTACATATATATGTCTATGTCTCCTCTAGTTTGGCATTTTGAATCAGAATAAAATAGAAATTAATAATAAATGATTATTACAAGTGGTTTAAGTGTTTTATTTTTATGTAATTTTATTAGTGTTTTTTATTGACTGTAGAGTGTAGAGCCCACATCTGAATAAAAAGATGAAAAAAACTACTGGGATTCAAGTCATGGACATGAATATTATTTTAGACTGAAGCGCTTTAAGATTCCAAAACTGCAGTTCCTCCAACGGCCTCTTGAAGCTGACTCCAAAGGAGAGTTACTCTGCATACGTTTTCATGTTAAATTGCCAAACTACAAAAATGTCCAAAAAGTTGGGGGTTTTTTTTATCTTAATGGTGACATTTTTGTCCCCGTTTCACACAATTACGGGAAAACAGAATTTTATTCATCATTATGCCCGAAGACACCCCCACATGAAGTTTAGTATTGTCTTCCAGATTCAGCCAGTTTCACTTTCTCACACAGTCAGGATCACCATCAGCAGTCATCAGTTTTTCTGACTCGCTGTAAAACACAACAAAAGTCAATAATTCCCCGTCATGTCTCTCTAAATCCATTTTGGAGGCAGCCTGTCATCTCTGCAGACACGCGTGCCTTTCTATTAAGCCAACCATCAGTCCGTTAAAGATCACACGTCTCTGGATCCTCATTTGATATTTTTTTTCATCATTGGTGAAAGACAGCAGATGACAAAGAAATCATACTTTTCTGTCCTGAAGATCCGTTTGCTGACAAGAACTCGTACACTGTGTTTTCAATGAGTGATGATTGATGTACACAGAGCCTGCTTACGAAAGATGACGAGTGTCACCAAATATTATTTCTACATGTTAAACATATGACACTTCTGCTTAATAAATGTGATTTCCTTCCTTTCCCAGAAAGATCATGAACTCAGTTTTCTCCTTAACAACACTTTCCCTTTATTTTAGGTGCTGTAAAGAATTTTGGCCCACTGTTTTTCAATGTTGCCTCAGTTCATTGAGGTTTGCAGCTATGCATTGTTGCACAGCTTTCTTGACGTCCCACAAGCTTTAGTTGTCAACGGATGACGGATGGCCTCACATTTGACTCTACAATACTTACAGGAGATCATGGTCATCTTAATCACTGCAAAGTGCCCAGGTCCTTTGACTGCAAAATGAGCCCAAATCTTTACCTCTCCACCTCCGACAGTTTGTACGAGGTGTTTGTATATATATTAACGAATAATACCACAAATTCTGACTTTACAGAATTTGATTACGTGTAAATTTTCCACATCATTTTGTGAAAGCATGATGCAAAATGTTACATTTACGGGAAAAATTTAATTTACTGGATTTGTATACATTCAGTTTATAACAATCATATTTTCCTTACTGATTAATTATTTGAATAAATAATATCCCTTGTACATAAACTCAACACTTTTTTTTTAATTCTACACAACAAGTTGCATTTTAATCAAAATTCTAAAAGTTTCTGTTTTGATTTAATCATAATTCTCTAACGTTTTACTGTTTGGAAACAGGCGACATTGTGGGAGGATGTCCTGTCATAAATCCTAAAGCAAACATCTAAAGAACATTACTGGAACCAGTTTTAATTTTGACAGCAAAATTTGTTTTTGTTTTAGCCAACCTTCTGACTAAAATGTCATTTAGTTTTAGTCATAACGTTCTCTTGTAACTGGTTTCTTCCTTTTAAAGGGGAGTTTTTCCTTCCTACTGTCACCAAGTGCTTGCTCATGGGAGCTTGTCTGATTGTTGGGGTTTTCTCTGTTTTATTTTAGGATCTTTTCCTTACAAAATGAAGCGCTTTTATACAATTGTTGTTGTGATTTCAAGCTATATAGATAGGGTGCTGTTTTGTCTTCAACGTTCTATTGACTGAGGGCTATTTTATGAACATCCACTAGCTCAATTGCAGCTAATTTTGGTAAAGTGGCATTAACAGGAAATGAGAAGGCTCTCCAGTCTTACTGGTTTTTAGCTAACAAGAAACAACATTTGAATACTGGGCAGGAGAAAATGCACTGAGTAATGAGGTAAATATTAATGTTCGTAAACTTTCATTGTTACCCCAAAAGACTCCAACCTTTTTATATGGGTAATAATTTGTAGCTCCATTGAGTTATTATGTGCTCATCAACATTTTCCTACTTTTAACATATTGTTTAATGTAAAGAACTCTATAAAGTGTTGAGTTTATTTATGTATAGAGGATATTAATATCATTGTCTGAGAAGTTTGGTTTTACTGACCACAAACTGCTGTGTGTAGCAATTTAATCGGTGCAAATGCAAAGCTTTAACAATGTTAATTTTTTTTCTCTTTATGACTTCATCATTTCATCAACCTTCATACAGTCAGTGGTATACAGTGATGCCGACAGGTAGCCCAGCCAGCCAATCAGACAGACAGCGTCCAACGACAGCCGCCCACACTGCCGGCTGAAAATGACAGCTAAATCTCTCTCCCCTGTAATCAAACTAATAATGTTACCCTCTTAATATTTCCTCTCTCCCCGCGTTGATGGATGGGGTCAGGCTGCGATTCCCTCGGCTGAGGTCTGAGGTCAAACCGAAGCCTCGGCTCTCTGCTCTGCCACTGTAATGGGGGCTGAAATATTAGTCCTAAACGCCTGCGGATGCCCTGATGCTGAAGCACAGATGATGAATTAACTGCTCTGAGGAATTACAGATGGAGCATTTTGAAGACACACACACACACAGTTTTCACACACTCATCTACACATCTCCACATGCAAATGATTGATAATATACATCACTGACATTAACTTTATCTCTTCTTTTTTGTCCTTACCCTCAGACACATACACACACTTAGACACGCACACACACTTTCTTATGTATGCTAATGATTGATCAAGGTCTCTGGCTGACGCTGGCATCATCATTGCTTTTATTTATTCTACAGTTCTGAGCGGCTCTTGGCCTCTCGCCATCGCGTATCAAATTGTTTTTTAAATGCATTTTGACGACTGATGTGAAAATGCAATCAGGCTAAAACTCTATGAATCCATATTAGGAACACTCACATAGACATGTACAAATGCACACACACACACACACACACACACACACACACACACACACACACACACACACACACACTTACAACCATCAGGTTCTCATAAGGTTTTAATGAAGCCGTACTCGGCTGTCAGATGATGGTCACTCCTCCAAAACTTTTTATTGTTTTTAGAGTCTCAGTGACATCGCTGTTATTATTCTTCCACCCCGCATGCAGTCAGGCTCAATTTCTACTTCCAGCTGGGAAAATAAAATTATAGGAAACAGTCCTTTTAAGAGTGTTTTGATTGCTGTTATCGTCAAATACCATGAAAGACAAAACAAATGTAGGTATCTATTAAATGCTAAGTATTGTGTGTATGCAGAGTCTGATGTATTCAAGGCATCATTTCCACAGAGCTCCTCTGTTTTCCAAAACCTATGACAAACATTAATAAGGCACACTGCTTCACTGGTTCACATGTTCGTTAATTACAATAAACACAAAAAAGTACAACAAGCTGTACTTTATTGTAAAAAAAAATACACATGCACAATCCTGCTGCTACAAATGATAATAGAAGCGGAAAAGTATTTTGATCTTTTACCTTTTGTTTGCTAGAAAAGAATTAAACACACGCAAGTTGTCAGTTTCTGCTCCTTGGATCTGATTTGCAATTAAATACATTTGTTTATTCAAAAAGGACCATGCATATTGAGGTAAATATGCCAGATTTAGTCATAATTCGCTACAACTGGTTTCTCTCTGACAGAAAACAGATCTGGTTGACGGCAGTCATTGATCAATGAACAATGGGAAAGGCCAAGGAGCTCAGTGAAGATAGATAGATAGATAGATAGATAGATAGATAGATAGATAGATAGATAGATAGATAGATAGATAGAAGTCTTACATCACCATGGACTTAGAGGGTGTTAACCAAAAAAGAATTCTCTGGAGAAAAGTTTTATGGCCAAATGAGACAAAAGTTTTAGCTACCATTTATGCTACAATTCTGGTAGCTGCAACTTGTTTTTCCACCTTGGAAAAAGCAGTGTTGCCAACTTAGCGACTTTGTCGCTATATTTAGCGACTTTTTTTCTAAACAGCGACTAGCGACAAATCTCCTGACTTTTGCCAGTGTTATTGGTGACTTATGAAGACTTTTTGACGTGAAAGCACATATCGCTCTTACTCTCAAAAAGCAGCTGGTGCTGCCGTGTGACTGCAGACTCGCACGTGCCAAAGCACTCAGAGGTGGCGGATCGTCCTCACGAAACAGTCGCCCCAAGCTGCCGTCAGAGCAGGAGATGCTGACCCCTACGCGTCCAAACTGCAAATGAATCACACATGAGCGAAGCCGCTGCTCCCGTCCTGACTGTAATGCAGTCAGTTCTTCTTTTACTCTTAGTTTTTGAGGATCAGGTTTAAAACTACTTAAAAACACACACACACAAAAAGTAACTCTGCCAGAGTTCCTATTTCGGGTCACTTTTGCTGGTAGCAAGCCCGGATAAAGGAGGTGGGTTGGAATTGTGACATTAAAAAAACAACAATTGCTAAAATAAATTTAATTTGTAGGTCTAAATATATTCTAAATGCATTTAGGGTGGTTTTTACTCACTTTATGTCTCTTCCACAATGTTATTTCTCTCTCCTACAAAGTAGGTTACAATTACATAAGCATGACCAATTATGCAAATTAGGCGGTGGCATCATTTGGCGACAGCCAGACCCAACTTATGATCCCCAAGACTTTTGGGAAAATACTCATTACATCTAGCTTAAAAGTAACACAGCATTTCAGAAAAAGAACATCATACCAACATCAGCAGCTTGAACACAGAATAATATTCTTTGAGAATCATCTGGAGATGTTTTAATGTACAATAAAAGCATCCTTTTATGACATCATTTCCCAATAAGATTTTTTTTTTTTGATGTTGTAAGTGATTATCTAGCTTTAAAAATGTGTGGCGTTTAAAGTGAATTTTGTGAATCTCCTGGCATTGTATTATATAATCTTGTTGAACCTCAGCAGTAGCATGGGTGCATACACTTCTGTGGCTTGACCTGAGTACCTTCGCTTTGGATTCCAACTTTCACAGAGAAGGAAAACAGAGCGTTTAAGAGTGCATTCACAGCACCAACAGCATTTTTTATGCTGTTGGGTTACTAGTCTGTTTTATGTGCTGCTGGACAATAACCAGGTATACCTGATACTAATGTCACAACTGGGCCCAGAGGCATGGTTAACGGACTGGTTCTTATATAGTGCTTTTCTACTCTATCTGAGCACTCAATTGACACACGCACTTTTTTTCTATGTTCTTTCTATTTAAGTGCGTTCTATCTAACAGCTAGCATTCACACAGATTTATACTCCGATGGACGCATCAGAGAGCAACTTCAGGCTAGTATCTTGCCCAAGGATATTTGGCACACAGTCTGGCAGACGATGATCAAACCATCAACCTTCCAATTAGTAGGTGACCTGCTCAACCACCTGAGCTACAGCCACTCCTGGTCGTGACAAAAAGAATAAAACTCAGGATGAAACAAGCTATACCAATTAAATATAACATTTACTTTAACAGGCAACACAGCAAACATCAACCAACGAATAGCTTTTAGGAATGGTAGTCAGCAGAGTGAGCATGTCAGTGGTTAGGTGACAGTATGATATTGGGATATGATGAACAGCACAAATTATAATGAATATCTACTGGACAAAGGAAGTTTTGTGAGATCTACTGCAGAAACATACAGATATAGTATCAAGTAATTGCTCCATGTATCTAACTTATCTTTCTAAAAGTCAAGATAAAATTTATTATAGCATGCTATATTGAGTGGTGCATTTAAGGAAATTAAGGAGTCTTATGCGGCTCAAGCAAAGGAATTACTTTATTTTTTATTTTTATTTTTACTGACTAAACACTGAGGTTTGTGTTATCTTTTATCTATGTAATTGAAATTAATGGAAATATGGAAATATCTAGGAAAATATATGGTCATATTATTGTAAATGCAGTTTGAAATCTTTTCCAAACTGCCACAAAGTAAATTATAATTTCATAATAACTTAGTGGAAACATACATGAAATATATTTATGTATGTCATTGTTCTGAAGCTTTTTACTTGAAAACAAATATCTGTTACAATCAGACCAGTGGAGACAATGTGTTTCAGTCCACAAATCCAACTCTGTCAAGTGCATATGAGAAATCCCTGTGCCTCCCTCCTGCCTGCAGCCAAAGTGAAGTTTCCGCGTTCATCTGCAGCACGTCGAATCGTCGATGGATCACTCTGATTGTAGAGAACAAACCCTTGATGACTTTAGCGTATTATATACAGCCCGTAATGTGGGATCAGCTTATAAGCGAACCTGTTTCCAATCTATCCTTCCATTTTCTCCTCTCGTCCCCAGACTAAAGTACATTATGGTGTAGCTGATGATGAAGGGATGGCTCTGCTCATTAGGGAGAAGAGGAGAGGGAAATGAAGAAGGGATTGCGGAGGCTTTCCGCAGCACTACAAGAAGATCATTACAGCATGGAGAGAGACTCAAGAAGGCGCTTTTCTCAATGTGTGTGTATCTGAACACAAATGTATCATTTTCATTCAACACCAATGCAAATGGCTTAAAACACCTACACACTCCCGCAGCATTCTAATAATACAAATAGTTTCAAATGTAACTTTCATTCGCAGTGTTTCTCATACAGTGATTGCATCCCATGGGGAAGTGCTGAAGGCACAAATGTTTTACTCACCTGTCAGAATCACAGACTGCACAGTCTATGGTCAGAATACACAAGGACCAGACCGTCTGTGTATTGATTCATTAAAACTTAATGCACAACTGTGAGTATTTCAAATTTTTAGCTTTTTGCAAGGGAACACATACTCCATGAGCTTTTATAATATCCTAAAAATAAACTTTGACATTGCAAAATGTTAATGAAAACATTTATTTTCCCACTTATTGTAGTTAAAAGGGTAATAAGAGAAAAAAATTAAATAAAACCTTAAATTTAATGATATATGAAATATGGATAATAACCTGCATTCCATTACAGTATATGCACCATAAAACAGTCATGTACCACTGTGCAGATATCATTAGAGCATTTTCTGAAAAACACAACTTCTTGTGTTTTTGACTATGAAGGGTATTTAGTTTAATAGAATAGAATAGAATTCAACGTTATTTTCATTGCACATGTCATAAGTACAAGGCAACAAAATGCAGTTTGCCTTGTTAACCTTAAAATGTTCCCTGTTCTAAAAGAATTAAAGATATTTAAAAGATTATTATATACTAAAAGGTACAGTCAGTACATTTTTTCAGGTTATTTAATTAAAAAAAATGAATTATTCTTATAAGGATACATAAAATACTGTGTAATTACATCTTCCTGCAAACTGATCATTTCTTACAAACTTATAATAAATTTATTAAAAATCCATAGGATCAAGGTGGTTTGTGGAATGCTCAATGTTCTCCCAACATGTTTGTATACAGTGGCTGGGAAGGACATCTCCTTTTTGACTAAATGCATTTAACATATACAGCTAGAGACCGGCAACAAAGGTACTATGGCAGACAGGCAGAGGAAAAGAGAAGTCATAGGCGATCACTTGCCACAAAGGAACATTTAAATTTGAACCTCTTCAGACTCATGATAAGGTTCATACCTGTGTTTTATTGTCAGAAAGCAGTCCCCTTCATCTCAAAAGAAGCAAAAACACAAAGTGGCAATGCTACTAGTATCTTAATAAAAATGCTAAAAATCACACGTTCACTCTCATAAGCTATTTGATTAAATTGTCTTGAAAGTTTATTCACAAAAAATCCTACATTTCATCCACTTTAAAAATAGTTTCACCCGTTGGCTAACAGCAGCTAATAGAGGCTAACAGCAGCTAACACAGGCTACCATTGGCCAAATTGGCAGCACTTACAGAAAAGCTCGGCATATCCTCACCAACTCATTTCACTCATCAGCCACAAGTGATCTTCACTGACTCACCAAACCCTTTCACAAAATTTTACAGGCGTTTTTACAGCTTGAACACAAACAGTTTCACTGCTACCATGCTGTGTTGCGTTTTTTGCAACCAGATGTAATGTTTATGGATGAATGTCTGGAGTGCTAACTTACATATACTAGTAATACTAGTAAGTTTAGTTACCAAGCTACATTCATGAACTGTATACATGGAATACAAAGACACATGTAACAGCTAATTCATGCAGATTAAGTAACAGACTACAGAAACACTAGAATTTCACTTACCAAAATCTAAAGCACTAAACTCTTGGATGGTCTGCACCACACTGCGAGTCATAACACCAAAACGTCTGAGGTAGTTCCTGCTACAGTTGGTGTCTCAAGGAGCAGAGTTTGCTATGATGACACACAAAAATGGGTTCACATCACTGCTTCCTCATGGAAGAGGGAGCGGGGGTGCCAGAAGGAGAGGAGGGAAAACTCTGTCGCGGCTGTCCCTGCTGCGACGTGGGACCGCTGGGTGAACTGAGTGGAACAATGATAATCCCCAAAATCTTATAAAACGCCTGTGCTGGCGTGAGCTGGCCGCTCGCGCGCTCGAAGTAGTCCTCCCGGTGCCCTCTTGAGCACTTTCCTCGAGACCGGGGCGTGGGCATCTGAGTGAAGGAAACAGAGGAGTGGCCTGAAGGGTAGGTTGCGAGTGATGAACGGCAGCATGGAGGCCCTCCAAGAGCTAGCCGGGTCCCATCCTAGGAATCCCACCAACGCTGTTGCTAATCCATTTCTCTGCAAATTTGAATTTCAACTTGTGTGCGGAGACAATTGAAAGAAAAACTCTTTTTACAACATGGTTACTGCTTATTTGATACAACGTGAAAATGACTTTTTGCAGGCCGTCTCCAAAGCTTTTAGTATAGGCCACTATTAAAATCTTACTAGGTGTAATAGTTTAATAATAAGCTGAGCATCTGTCTCCATGAGTAGCAGCTTTTGTCATGGGAGAGCCTATTTTGTCCTTTTTTAGAGTGCTTACTGTTGCTAGCTTCTAACCATCATCAGTGCTAGATTGTAAAAAAAACTGGGTTGACAGCCAGGATCAATTTCTCCTCAGCCATTGTTTATATGTGCTGTGGATGTCATTAGTCACTCTTCCTCTAGATTATGGTAGCAGAGAAGTGACTTGGGCGAGTGCGTCGGTGTTCCAAATGTTGGACTATTTTCAACTCAGGAGAAGTGCCAGGAGAAGGGAGAAGCTTTGTGCTGGACTGTGAGGACTTTGAAACGAAGTCGGCCTAGTCCTCGGCTTCCTGTAAGAATGCGCGGAACCAAAATAACCTAATATTTGACGCTATTTTGCAGGTAGCTATAGTAAACCAGACACAACAGAATTCACATAAGCTTCACAGAGGAGTCCAATGATATCCAGTATAGCTTTAATCGTGTCATGCAGACAGCCATTTATTGTAGTTAGTGTAAACTTAAAGGACGACCCCCCTCGTGCCTGCTGAGTAGAGGAGAAGCACATCCATTCAAGCTGTGGACAGTGAAAGTTTTGACATTTAAAGCCTTTAACTAATCAGTCCATCTGTGTTTTATCCCCTTTTCTCTGACTTCACAGTAAGAGGGGAGATAATTTGAGCGCTCTGTCTGTTTGATGTACGGTAATCACATGTGATCTTTTCGACAGGGAGCCGGTCATCTCGTTAATTTGACCATCGGTGCACGGTTGGTCCCCTCCCCACCCTCCCCCCAATCAGGCTGCTGCCTGAAGAGTAATTGCAGAGCCACCATGCTTCGATGCGCTCGACCTTTACGACCTTAAAAGCCATTTCCATTTTTCTGACCACAGAAAAAAAGAACATATCTTGTTAATTGCAAAAAGGCAAATATTCTCCCGCCTCTGCTCTCCCCTCTCCTTCCACCGTTTTTGATTTCCCTTTGAAGGCAAAACGCTGAAAACCATTTCCATTTTCATTCATCAATGCTTATCAGTCATCTGAAGGCCCCTTCAGCCACAATCAACATCACAGCTCCAACCGAGAGGGACGCAACAATGAGAAACTATCAACAATCGCAAGAAGCAATTTACTTTAATGTGGAGTGTGTTTTGTTGCAGCTAACTGCTATTTTTTTAATCCACTGACAGCTCTCCTCTGATACTCTCTGAAAGACAGAGGGAAGTGTCAGAGCACAGCATTACAACACTGTTAAATACACAGTGCAGACTGCTGGCTGGGGAGGAGGAAAGACACTAATCAGTTAAATCAAATACTACCGGTTGACTGTTGAACCAAGCTGTTCCAGGAGACCCACGTTATATTAACTAAACAGATAACAAATAAAGAAACTGAAGAGATGCCATTTAAAAATGATTTTAAAAATATTTTATCATGTATCATTCTTGTTAGAATTTGAAACAGCTTAATTAATAAAGAATTACACACAAAAGAATACGGGGCCTGCGCTGGGTAATAATGCATTTGTAATGACATTATTTTGTTTAATGCGCTGATTCTGAACTTTGCAATACGCCTCCTTGGTAAACTGTAGTGTCTTGTTCTCTACTCTTACATTTGTTGAATTTGTGACATGATGATTAAAAGTAATTAAAGCAATATAAGAAGGGATATCCTGCACCACCTTCGGCCACTGGTGGGCTCAGTGATGGACCCCCTGCAGTTCGCCTACCGTTCTGGAATTGGGGTGGATGACGCTGTCATCTACCTGTTACACCGATCCCTCTCTCACCTAGAGCAGGTGGGGAGCACTGTGAGGATCATGTTTTTTGACTTCTCCAGTGCTTTCAACACCATCCAACCTGCACTACTGAGAGGGAAGCTGGAGGGAGTCGGAGTAAGCAAACAGCTGACTGCATGGACCATCGACTACCTTACCAACAGACCACAGTATGTGAGGCTCCATGACTGTGTGTCCGAGGTGGTAATCTGCAGCACGGGGGCACCACAGGGCACGGTTCTCTCACCTTTCCTGTTCAGCCTTTACACTTCAGGCTTCTGTTATAATTCGGACGATTGCCATCTACAGAAGTTCTCAGATGATACAGCCATTGGATGCGTATCAGACGGGAATGATCAGGAATACAGGGGGGTCATCAGTGATTTTGTTGGCTGGTGTGAGACCAACATACTCCAAATCAACGCCGGCAAGACAAAGGAGATGATCATAGACTTCAGGAGGAAGTCACCCCCTACAACACCAGTAATCATCCAAGGGAAAGACATTGAGATAGTGGACTCTTATAAGTACCTGGGTGTTCACCTCAACAATAAACTGAACTGGACTACAAATACAGACATCCTGTATAAGAAGGGCCAGAGTCGACTCCACCTGCTGAGGAGACTGAGGTCCTTCGGAGTCTGCAGGACTCTGTTAAGGATATTCTATGACACTGTGGTAGCATCTGCCCTTTTCTATGCCTGCTGGGGGAGTGGATGCACGGACAGGGACAGGAGCAGGATTGACAAACTGGTGCGAAGGTCTAGCTCCGTGCTGGGATGTCCCCTGGAGTCTGTGGAGGTGGTTGGCAAGAGGAGGATGTTAGTAAAGCTGACATCCATCATGAACAACCCACATCACCCACTGCATGAGTATGTGAGTGGGCTGAGCAGCTCCTTTAGTCAGAGACTGAAACACCCTCGCTGCAGGAAGGAGCGCTTTTGCAGATCATTCATCCCAACAGCAGTTAGACTCTATAACTCCTCAATCACGATGTCATAAGCCACTGGACACTGTGAACATCCACGGTCACCACTTCATGCATAATGGACCTTCCATGTGTATGGACATGTGCAGGTATATATGTATGTATATGTATACATATGTATATTTAGTGTGTACATGTGTGTGTACATGTCTATACATAGGAATAGTAGTGGTACAATAGTTATGTCAAGCTATATAGTTTATGTCTTCCATATTTCCAACCATATCCATAATCACATACTGTGTATGCTACCATTGTATATAGTGTATTATCTTACTTTTTTTCATTGATTGTACTTATTTGTATTTTTGTATTTACTTCTGATATCTGTACCTGAGCTGAGGTGACGCAAAAATTTCCCCGTTGTGGGATCAATAAAGTCTTATCTTATCTTATCTTATCTTATCTTATCTTATCTTATCTTATCTAAGAAGTAATCCTGGCTAGCAGGGGCATCACCGGGGGGTGGGGGGGCCTCAGTGACCTCCCCTGGCAAGACTGTCAGGTAATAATTTTAATAAACGTGATGGACTGTTTTGAATAAATGTGATGCCAAAAGATTTTGTTTTGTTTTGTACCAGTAAATAGTTTGTTTTGTTACACATGAAGGTTTCTGTGTGGTGTTTGAAATTTTGAAAGTCTTATTTCCAGTGAAAGAACTACTGACCAAAGTGACTGATGGTACTTGTTATATTCTCTACCCAAATGGTCGCAGCAGATGGCCACCCCTCCCTCCCTGAGCCTGGTTCTGCTGGAGGTTTCTTCCTGTTAAAAGGGAGTTTTTCCTTCTCACTGTCACCAAAGTGCTCATAGGGGGTCGTATAATTGTTGGGTTTTTCCTCTGCATGTATTCTTGTGCAGCCTACCTTACAAATATAAAGCACCTTGAGGTGACTGTTGTTGTGATTTGGCGCTGTATAAATAAAATTGAATGGAAGTGAATATTTGATCCATATCAGGTTGCAAAAAAGCTGGTGCCAATCTGTGGACAGATCACTGGTGCACCTCAGGGCCAACATAGAGACAGGCAACAGTTCACACTCTTACATGATCTAATACTTATTTGTCTTTCCTGAACAAATTTGCTCTTAAAGTTAACTCCAGTCAGTTAGTCAATCAGTTAAAACAGGTTATTATGGATTTCAAAATCTTGTTTGGTTTTCATACATGCCTATTTTCAGTGATATCAACTTTAAAGCAGGAATTAACTAGGTATGTAATTCATGGTTAAAAAGCTGCTCCAAAATTATGGCGTCTAGCTGATGTACTAGATATTAGTTGGCCATCTGCTAGACACTATTTAAAGCTTCATTAGTAAAACTTTGATATTTGATTCTTTTGTCCATGAGGACATATATGCTATAATGAACTGCATCCCTGGGGGTGAAATCATATTTACAGCTTCATTTTTCAAATCACACCTTATCCTATGGTGCTAACCAGATGTCACACAACAGCAGCCTATTTCACTGGATTGAAAGGGTAGAGGGACAATTGATGAACACTATGGCAGCCCTGAGGCTTGCACAAATAAGGTCACACGAAAACAGGAATATAATTTACATGTAGATAAAGATTATGATATACTTTTTTTGGTTACATTTGAACATTTCCATCTAGTAATACTGCATTGTAGGAGAGGTCCACTATGGGGGGGACCCAACCGTCAGTGTGATTATAAGGCCAAGAAAACAATGTTGCTGTCTCAACCTTTCTGGGGTAAGACGTCGCTTTTTGTTGAATATATAGTAATTTCAATTTACTTTTCACAACTTTTAAATAACTGATTGAAAACAAAATATTTGATGACTTTTTCCAATGGCAGTCACCTATGAATCCTATCAAATTGTTTGGACACATCACTTATAAGATCACATGGTTTTACTGTTATATTACTTTGAATTCAGTTCAATTCAGTTATACTCACCAAATCACAACAACAATCAGCGCAAAGAAAGTTTCTGTGGTCTGAACACAAAGTTCAGACCACAGGTCTGGAGCCTATCCCAGCTGTCATAGGGCGAGAAGCGGGGTACACCCTGGACAGGTCACCAGTCTGTCACAGGGCTAACACACAGGGACAGACAACCATTTTCGCTCACATTCACTCCCGCATTCACACCTATGGGGAATTTGGATTAACCAATTAACCTATCCCCACTAACTGCATGTCTTTGGACCATGGGAGGAAGCCGGAGTACCCGGAGGGAACCCACGCAAACACGGGGAGAACATGCAAACTCCACACAGAAAGACCCCGGCCTGATGGTGGAATTGAACTCAGGACCTTCTTGCTGTGCGGCAACAGTGCTAACCACCGTGCCACCATGCTGTATTCATTTTATTAAATTATTATTTTTTTAATGTTGGAGGTTTTTTATGTTTGGCTGCAGTAACACAGCAGTTTCCCAACGTTTGTGATAAAGTGTTTCTTATCTTATGTAGCGGCAATTTTTTGGTTGTAGATTCATGTGAAATGAAAAGCTAGAAAGCCAGAGCAGCTTTTCGCAGTATTTACCTCAGTGACATCCAGGAAAAACATTCCTGGATGTATTTCTTGTAGTTGTTGTTCCGCCCTGACTGGAATGGTCACATGAATTCATAACATAAAGTTTACAGATTGTAATAAGTTGTACTTTTGCCTTTGCGTAATTAATACTGAGTTACATACAGCACATATGCATCAGTGTGTGCTTAACAAGAGTAAACTGTTGCTTACTAGTAGAAAGACAAGCTAACATATTTCGAGTCACCATTATCTTTTCCAAAGGAAACATGGCTTTGCAAGAGTTGTTCTCTGATATAATTTCAAGTAATATTGCCACGGGTTGATACCACAGCAATAGTCATTTTCAGCCTCAGAAAATATTTTCTGAAAGCTAATTGGTTTATAGGAATCTGAGTATGGCACATTCGTGTGTGATGTGTTCTGAATGGAAAAGAGAATTTTTATCGCCAAACCAACAACATTAAGTCAAGTTCAGATTTAAATTATGTTATCAAGGAGACTCTCTGCAATCAGGGACATATTGATTTGCAGTATGAGTAAGAGATTCATACAGTATGCCTTTATATTCAGCATACAAAAACATCCCATTTATTCCTCTGCCCATCCTCCCCATTATCCAGCCATCCTCACTGTGTTATCAGTAGCATTTCCTGGTTCCACAATCTGACCTCCTTCTGATGAAGTAAACATTGTTTAATGTTCAAGTAATATTGCCAAAGTGAGTGTTTATCATCATATCCAATCACATTCTTCAGCTTTCAATTGTGCCTCATCTCCTCTGCAGTTAAAACTTTGCATCTGTGTGTGCAGGGTGAAGGTAAGCAGCTAAGCTTGGGGCAGCAGGAAAACAGGTCTTATTAAAGGCACAAATATATATCTTTGGGAGATGAAAAAAATGTTAATGATGCATTTCAGATGATTGAGGGCCTGACACACTGCTTTTGTCATAGGAAAATATCAGAACTCCAGTTCTGATTTCAGTGTAGAAGAACTGTGTACCAAACAACAACTGCAAACCAGCCCAGTGTGGGCAGGTAATCTTAAGAATTACTTGCTGTAACTTGAATCAATCTTAAATTTGTCTATCTGCGAACAGCTGACAATGTTAAATTTGTCTCAAAATCCCAAGTGGGCATGCAACGTGATCAAGTATCCGGTTATTGGTGCACCTGAATGGGTGTGATTGGTGCACACACATTTAAGGTTTGGTGAGTGAGCGCGGGAGATGTTGCGTGTAGTTTTAGACATTTGTACACACAGAAAGGTTTTCGAAAAAGAAAATGACCAGATTTGTGATGCTGAATTTAATAAATTGTGTATAAATGATCAGTATTTATTCAGGTTTGGATGTAGAATCAAGTAAAGAAGACATGAAGTAGAACTGGAGGTGGCACAGCTGAAGAAAGGACATTTTTCATTGGGAGGGACCAGAATGGAAAGGCTTAGAAATAAGTAGATCAGAGGGACAGTTCAGGTTTAGTTGTCAACAGACAATGTTAGAGAGGCAGGGCTAAGATGGTTTGGACGTGTGCAGAGGACGGATGAATGTTGAATATGGAGCTGCTGCTCAGGAGGAAAAGAGGAAGACCTCAGAGAAGGTTTATAGATGAAGGACATGCAGAGAGTTGGTGTGACAGAGGAGGATGCTAAGAATAGAGTGAGATGGAGATGCTGTGGTGACCCCTAAAAGGAATAAGACAAGAAAACAATCCACAGTTGGTGACACTAGCAGACCACATTTGCTTGCAGTCTCATAGGGTTAGGGTCTATTGGGATATCCCATGTGTTGAAAGTAGTAGTAAATGGTAGACAACAGCGTGTCAAAATGTAATGAAGAAAGAAATGGGAAGTTATTATGTAATAATTGGTAAATATGCATCATAAATGCCCCACTCATCCAACCAACTTCACATCTTCAAGGTTGTTTTCCCAACTCTCTCTAGAATGAGCTTTTTTGAACTTTTGATGCTTTTCTGAAGCACTTAGATCAAATCACATGATCACCAGTAACTTGTCTCCCCTGTGTATTAGGTCCAGCATGATTTCTGCTCTAATCAAAATGAGAGATACAAAACAACAAAATAAACAAAGCACAACACAAAATCACAGAATTGTTTTCCAATAAATTAAGTTTATTTCAGTTGGCTTTAGTTAGCAGGAACCATGCACTCAAGCTCTTTATGGCAGTACTAATAATAAAGATATTTCACATCACAGACCACATAAAGAGAAAAACACAGACTCCAAGCATTCCCCCCTCTTGCATTTTACATCAAGGTTTACACCTTTACATATATACACAAGCTCAACATGAACCTTGCTGTTTTTTCTTTTCTTTTTTTTTAACATTTTTTTCTTGCATGTTGCATGTTTTCTACCTGGGAAAGCAGTGTATTTATTTGAAAAAAAAAAGGTAGGAGAAGTAACAGTGGAGCAAGGCACACAATTATACTTTAAAGATTTCAAATCCTATATTGTCCTACACACACTTGTCTCGGCACCAATCCCAAACTCTAGCGTCACTGCTAATCGTCATCTCAGGAGTCGCCCAGAAGGTAAAAAAAAAAAGAAAGAAAATGATACATGATACAATATTTGTGTAAATACATACAGCAGTATTAATACAACACACGTCCCATCAACAGTGATCAAACTGTAATGTCTACACAACACCACTTCAGCTCTCACCAACTTTGGTCGTGTTGCATAGATAGAATACCATTTTGTTTTTATGTTGGGGTTTTTTTGTTCCTTTTGTTTTTGGACACCTGGTTTAGCAGAGAATTTTGTCTTTTTTCATATTTGGTTTGACTATCAAGCAGCACTTTGAAAGGTTATACTGGTTCTGAAAGAGACAGGCTCAACCTCAAACTGAATGATCTATAGAGGATTCACTATAGTATCGTCACAAATTTACCCTACAAGACACGGTTAGGGTATGTTCAATGAGTCTGCAAAGCAGGACAGTTCTCAAGGAACTTTCTCAAAATTCTGTCCAAATTAGGCAGTACTTATCATACACCTGCCTTTGGACAGGTATATACTTTAGACTTGACTTGGGGAACCTGGAGAAAATGAGTCGCAGCATTTAACTGCAAAAGCAGACAACCTCCCTCCCAAAAAAGACAGTGTTTGTACATTAATCTTTGAATCCTCAATTGCAAAAAGCTTGAGAGCTATGACATAATCAGCTAGCTGGAATTAAAACAAGAACAACTCTTCTATGTCTTTTCCTAAGTTTCACCAAGAACTAACTGGTCAGTGCATCAAATGAGGAGTAAGCACTTCATATTCACTGAAATTGTCATAAGTGTAATTATTACCAAAGTAATAATACTGTCCATTTCAGTACTTGTGGAGACACGTCTTAAGATTTAGCAGTGTTAGATAAAGACAGATCCGAATGACCTCTAGAAATGGATGAGAAGGATTTAACTGTGTCCGATTCCTTCAGTCTGTGTTCTAGGTAGTAAATAGCGATGTTCCTAGGGACTATTGTAATAGTCAAAGGAGAAAATTATTTATACTAGAAGACCTGTCTGATTTTTCTGATACAAACATGTATTTTAGAGCCATTTAAACAGTTAACTGCAGTTCTTTAACAGACTGTATTGAAAATGTTGCTGAAATTTGTGCAAAACAAGCACCCAGTCTGGTTCATTTGCCAAGTGCAGCTAACCTTAACAATGCTAGTCTAAGTAGTGCTAGCGCTAAAGACTCTACAGCTGGGACCAAGAGCTTTAATTTCTGTTAGCGTAACATCCACAGAGAACCAGTAGAACGCAGAATGTGGTTACATATTGCTCTGTTTGATGGTTATATGCCAGTTTACACTGACAAGCTAGCATACAACTGCTCAGAGAGCAGGGTGCTGCTGTCTTTTGGGACTGTAGCCCCAGTTGGTGGATCTGGTTGATCTTAGAACTAACAGTTTACTTTTATACTTAAATTTCAATAACTACTTCAAATGACTGGCATTTCTGAAGCTGACCAGCAAAGGTAGCATTTAATATTTAATTAGTCACACACATCCTTAGTAATTGCTTTGTTCAGTCGAAATACACTTTTATGTTTTTCTATGCAGTATAAGACGACTTTGTGTGCTCTTTGTACCTTAATCGTAAGAGTTTAACAAAACAGATTAATGCCAGCAGAGCTGTTTTAGTGAGGTTAATATTTGTAATATTTTTTAACATACCCTTAATTTTTTTTCTCTTATCATCACTTGTGTTTTCATGTCTGTTAGTATTAAGCTCTTCCCACCCTCCAAATCTTTTTTCCTGATATCTTAAATAAATTTAGTTTAATTTATTTGATTATAGAACCATGGCTTAGCGATCCACTAACTTACACCACAACTCAATTTTAGTGCTGTTTCTACTACAATGACGGGCTTCTACCACAACCACTGTGAGCAGACCTAATGAAACTGACCATGTGACAGTAGCAGATTATGAAAACTTACACAATCTAGCAAGTGTTATTTTTAGGAAGTTACATGCTGAAACACTGGGCTATGTAACTTTAAGCAGTGTGCTGTAAGAAAAGAGCGTTTACAACTGCAGTGTAAAAACACCAACTTAGATACAGTAAGAAGCAGACTTGGTAAAGATAAGATGTACAGTGTCACAACCAATACTGAGGTAGCTCCAGAATATTATAGAACCAGAGGCTTTTGAGGAGTGATGTGAGACAACAGAAACAGAAAATGAAAAATCTGAAAAAATCAGAGCTCCAGTTTCTTTGACTTCAGGTCAACTGAATTTAGGTCTTTTGCTTAGAAATTAAAAAAGTGAAGCAAAAAATCAATTAGGCAGTTATATAAAAGTCAGATGTTTCCCTCAGCCACCTTGTTTTCAGTCTTTATGCCCCTTATTGGTCAAATAAAGTTTCCATAGCTATACCTGCCAAAGAAACAAACCCATCGCCCAGTTGACAGAGCTGCCATAGATGTCCAGAAAACGCCTGACAGGATGCAGGTTTCACTGAGCTGTTATTTCGTTTTATTCACTCAACCTCGGGTTTTGTTCATGTTAGGTGATTTCTGTTTGGAAACAGTGATAATTTTGTCTTCTTTTGTCATAACCGACCAGTAGCAAATCATTTTCAGGAACAGAAAATGGGCAGCTGTCCAGAACCTCTGATAGAAGACTTGAATGACTTGTAGTTGAATTTATTATTCATGTTTCTGTGGAGTGCTCTACACAGTGACACACTGATTTCATTTATGCTCATCACCACATCATGGTTGTTTTTCTGCTGCTATTCTTATAGCGTTGATTCTCAAACTCTCCAAAAAATCTGATTGGCCTTTGATATCTTTTTTGTTTTATATATCATTTCAACTTTTTTTTTAATATCTAACCTTTTCCATTTTATGTTGAGTCAGTTAGATTAATTGCATGAATTTAGCAGTAACAATTGAACCAGATTACCTCTGTGTATTAATGTAACATGTTTTCTTTGTGGAAAAACCAGCCTCTAGGAAATAAAACAAACTAGCCCCAAGAAAAGAAATTCAAAAAAGTACAGTAAATTCCACCTGATTTCTGAACAACTCACATTAGTTAAATTTACTGCTTATTGAAAGTTTAAAAGCTCAGGTAGCACTGTTAAATTGTTTTAAATAGTCAAAACAAGCTACAAAACATAGCAAAATGAAAATGAGGCTGATTTTGCATTGCCGGCATTTAAACAGTAAAGCTAGTCTGTGTTGTTCAGTGTATTTTCCTCTTTAGCCCAGTGTTATGTAACGGACATGACATTAAATTTTATGAGTCATGGCCCATATATAATATCTCTCTGCCCTTAGTCACCTTGAAACAGTTTGCAAATTGTTGCTGGACATAATTCTGCTACAATACTTTCTTTATAACTCTTAACATCTTTCTCCTAATGATTGTATTTTCATATTCTATATACTGTCCCCAGATTAACTCATAAATATGCTCAGCCAAACCCCAAAGCTGCAGCATAATCACAAGCTCAACCCTGAAATAAGACATAAAGACTCTGACTAAGAATCAGTTGACAATCAATTTGAAGGTCACCCTGAAATGATTAAATGAGTCAGTCTTGAATTACAACAGTGAGAACTGAGAGATGATAAATGCGAAAGCTCCAGGAACAGAGAGGGGCCATCCAGAGTGATGAGGCTAAGAAGAGAGATCACTTCACCGATGAAGAAGACGAAAGGCGCTCGCTTACTGCTGGATCCTGGAGGTTCCTGCTCCCAACACGGCTGGTCTCTGGATGAATGGATGGACAGAAAGAGTAGGTTTGTTAGAGCAAAGCTGATGAAAACATAACATATTAGTCACTCCCTTTAAGCAGTTTATAGTGTTTATACCGTTTATGCTGCCCCACACTGCCAATCAATTTGGCTGATCGAGGTCATCTTTTTGGGCACGTCAAGAAAGCTTTGAGAGGAAGCATCAACTTCTGCTTCATCACTGCTTTGGTTTCCTTGCTTATGGTGACTTTGCCACTAGTTGAGACAATCAACTTGGATCTCAAACAAACTGTGTGCCACCGTTCAGCTACGGTGCGCATTGAACTGGAGTTTTTTTCACCACACCAAGACTCTTTCCATTTGCCTGATTTGACACACTTTGCCAATTTTGTGAACATGAACACTCAAGTTAGAAGCCAGAGCAAGACTTGTACTGAAAGATCTCAAAATAACATCTATGGTATTGCTGAAAGCAGTCCAAATGACCCCCTTTTTAAAAGCAAGATTATCCTGACCAGGACATCTTGAACTTTCGATTTTACTTTGTCAGCATACAGGAATCTGGTGAGGTTGTTACAATTAAAAAAAATCTAATGACTAAAACAAAACCAAACAAAACCTGTACTCAGCCTGACATATACAGTCCAGCCAACAAAATATTCACTGTAGTTAATGTAGATTAATCCACCGTGGAAAAAAAGTTCAATAAATGCCTTTTTTTCATATTACCAAAAGATTACTCAAGATGAATTCAGCCAGCTGAGACTCAAGTGTTACTGTGCATTTTAAAGCTGTAATATGCATTCGAAATGAAACCTTTCTGAAGATATGCTTTTCCACATCAGATAATTTTTCCCTCTTATTTACTTTTTGTTGTGAATCTATTAAATGCTGAATATATTACATTTTTTCAGTTGTTCTTTTACAGCATGAATTGTATTGAATAATTTGATGTTTTATACATTCAGCAGCGCTCTCTATTCCATTCCATGTACATAAGGTGTGTATCGATATTCAGCTTCGTCCAGTCTTCTTTGTGATGAAACTTTCCAAACATGAGTAAGCGATGAAGCCTGAACACACTTTCAAACACACATGCACACACACACACACACACCCTCTCGCTCCTGTGTGTTTTGCTGCAGACCTTCTGCTGTCTGGGTCACAGAGCACATCATGAGTCGCATTCAGGATTGCTTTAATTGCACCTGTGTCTGTGTGTACAGTGTGTGTGTATGTGTGTGTATGTGTGTGTGTGTGTATGTGTGTGTGTGTGTTTGAACAGGTGGGCTAGACTGGGCCACGCCATGGGGGTCAGGACCAGCTGTACACATCGCTGGTATGATGTGTGTATGTAAGTGTTTGTGTGTCCTTTTGTCATGGTGTTACATGCAGTGTGTGTGCTCACTGAGCTTGATTTTGCTCTTTCATTTTGTTGTGTATGTGGGTTTGCCCTCTTGATAAGTCTGTGCATGCACATTTGTGTGTGTGCGTGTGTGCATGTGTGTACAACATGTCTGTCTAACCTGCAGCTGTTGGGCTGTCAGAGCTTCTACCTGGACTCTTATGCCCTGCCCTCAGGGGTGTGTGCATGTGCATGTTTGTGTGTTTAGAGTATGGGGGCAGTAGGGTTTGCTTAGCCCTGGAGGCACCCATAGGGCGGCCACATCTCTTTCTCTCTTACACACACAGGCGCACACACACATACACAGTCACAGACATACACACGCTCCAACACACACACACAGATTGTGTCAGTGATGGCTTTTGTTCTTGTTCTGCAGCTTCCTGGTTTGATTTGATTTTAAAAAGAAAGAGTAAGATGAAAGCAAAATAAATTCACTGTTTGTGTGGACCCAGCATAATGCAGAATAGCCACAGTTAGTTTATAAAATTTATAGTTATTAACAAGACATTACGACACATGTGAGGTGACTATTACAGTATTTCAATTTGCATCATTTATGTGAAAGCCATTAAAACTCCCATCATTAGGGTTACAGCCTGAACCTGAATTCACAAAACACAAACAAATGAGACATTTGAGAAGATATTTTGACAAATAATCACATAATATAAACCAAGATAAACAACACTTTTTGGTTTTGCACATGTAAATTCTATTTCATTTGTGGCATGTTCTGACATTGCAGACATCGTCTGGCTGCAAAGTCAGCATCATGGACACGGGAATGCTCTTTTTTTAATGTGTAGCGAGTTAACTCAGGATAAGTGGAAGAAAGCCATTAGGGGTTAAGGTTAAGTCACACATGAGGTGAGATGTTTGTCTTCTTCTGATTCTTCCAGTTAAGAAACTCTTTTTGTGTTAATTTCATTTTATTCTAATAAATAAAGAGATAGCAGGAAATAATTCTGGTGTTGGTTCATCTTTCATTTTATATCTATTCAGTACGATTCAATGACTATATGTCATAACAAGACAATAGCTATTCAGTGTTTGCTGGGTAATAACACATAACTTTAAGCCCTTATACAATTGGAAATGGCAATGGCAATTTTATTTATATAGCACATTTCATTATAATTTAAATCAGGTATACAAAAATTCACCATACAAGACATTATCATAACAGCCTTTGTTTTGGCTTCTGCCTTTCTGTGATTGATTCGGTAGGCAGTGACAGCAATACATAATACAGGAGTAGAGCACTGCCAAATCCAATAGAGTAATCACACAATATCCCTAGTCTAAATGTGTCCAGTGATGGATAGATAAATGATGGTGAAAATGCTGTAACACCATATGTGACTTCTTTTCCCGTGTCTTAACCTACCCTGATGGTATCCGTCCTGTAGGTGGGCTGTCTCACTGAGGCTTGGCTCCGCCCCTGGGCTGTCCTGGCACTTAACTGAGAGCTCCCCTAATAGAGAAAAAGAGAAACAGAGCGTTGTGGAAAAATTAGGAACATTGAAACAAATACCTAAATCAAATTAAAGAACAAAGTAGAGAAAGAGAGGAAGAAAAGATGGGAAAAATTGTTCGGTCATTTTTGTTTCATTGTTTCAACAGTGAGAAAGAGACGGTAGGGAGTTGCGATGTATGGCTAAAAAGTGAGTAAAGGAGAGAGACAAACGAGAAGGGAGAGAAGAATAAATCAAAACAGCATTATCAGCCTGAAATGTTGTTTGTCTTTGTTTCCTAATCGGCTTGCACTTTCTTTGAGCCCAAACTGATGAAAAGTTACAAATTAAAACAATGAGCATCAGGCCGAAAACAATTCTCTCCCCCACTTCACTACGCTCTCTTAATTGGTTCGCAACTAATCGCTTTGTAATACTTGGGTAGCTATTATCCCTCCACATACTTATACCAATACCAGGAAGTCATGCACACAAACACAGATACACATATGCATACAGTTCCGCTTACATAAGCTAGCAGAGGCGCATCTACCCCCACTTTTGCTTTTTATTTCCTTCATCTGTTTGCTGCTATTTTAATAAATTAAAAACTAATGAGAACACTAAACCAGGACAAAACCGCTGCTGCAGGTCTGGTGATTCTGTTAACAACTGAGAAAAATAAATATTCAAAAACACAAAAGGAAAGCTACAATCAAATAGTTCTATAATCAACAAAATCTTAAGAAAGCAAAAGTTAAATAATGAAAAATACTGAGAATAAATCTCACAAACTAATAATTATATCCATGAAAAACTAATATAAATCATTTTAATGTAATATTTCTGACAAAAAATGTTTTTTTACTTAAAAAAAAATTCCTTAGTTTTTTATTCTTCTTTTAGTACCTTTTTCATAGTAGTTGGCCTGCTGTGCTACATCTCTTTTAGATATTTGTGCATTTGATTTGGTAAAGGTCACAGTACTGCCAAATTTGCATGTTGAATTCCCACTGTAATGGCCGCCATGCCCAAAGCCCTGCTTCACTTTCATTTCAGCTGTTAATTAAGTCACATTTCCATAATAAAAAGAAGAAAGTTGGCTAATTACTATAGGGATCTGACACAAACAAGTAAACGCCTCTGTCTCTGATCTCCTAAAGGGTGATTTTCCAGCCATTATTGTCAGGAAAGCTGTAAAAGACAAAACTTAAACTCATTGTTACAGAGATTTAAACTTAATGCTAACAAAGCATGCCAATGTTTGGAAGAATGTTGATACTCGGTTAAATATGGTGGTGCTGGAGGGTAGAAGCAATATGGACTATTGGGAAGGTTAGCTGGTGACCTAGCCTGTTGTGCTGTTAAGTTAATTTGTTTACTACCAGTTACAGACAGTATAAAAGCTTAACATAGCTACTGTTATTAAGACTTGAGTTGAGTCTTTCTACCATTGCCATATTAGTTGCCAAAACTAAACCAGACTAAACTAAAATAACGGATGTAATGAGAAGGATGGGGCCTGACTGTGAATCTGCACGCTCATTTTCTAATGACTACTGATTAACCAGTCATTAGCCAATGAGAGATAATCCTCTGTTTTGACACACTGTATGAGTAAGACTTAATTTTTTACTCAGTATGATGTACCATGAGAGAATGCATGAATTCAGAAAGCAAGCATTCACAGAGACCATGTCTGAAAGCTGTTTTCCTTCCTTCGTCCTACTTCTATACTTCTATATATCAGAAGTCTTCTTGCAACCACAACCATCTCCATCTGGCAGCCTTCAAAAAAAATACAGGTCTTTTTAGGCATTTCCACATTAGATTCATTTTACAACCATTAAGCAATGCCAGTGTTTTATTCTGTCTTGCTCCCAGTCAGCTCACCTACAAGTTAAAAAGCTAGCTAACTGGAATTCATGCTAAAGACATATACACTCGAGGTTTCCCTTGGGTTCAATACTGTGACACACTGTGACACGATCTCTTTCCGAACTCATCACATGCGGAAGCCTGGTTATAGCCTCTTCAAGCATCATTTTTCACTATACAAAATTAATTTAGTCACAGTGTGTATTTTCCCCTAAACCACAACCTTTTCCAGTTCTAAACAAGTAGCACTGATGCCTAAACCTAAAGAGTGCATAAAAGCAAGACCAAAAAGGAAGTGAAGTGAAAAACCCAAACCTAGGAAACCGTGATCTTTTGCTTAACAGATTTGCAACTTACACCAACTGTCCTGCCTCCTTAGAAGGAAAAGCTGTAATGTAAGTTTTTTCTCAAACAGGACCAGTACTGGGTGTGTTTATGGTGTATGGTGTGTATGGTGCACCAGTATACTGGGTGTTTACTGGTGCCTCGAGGCACCAGTAGTGGTGACTATGTGCAGGATATAGAAACGACTGCATGAAAACCAACTAGAAACTAGTTTAAAAATTAAACAAACTCTTCAGCTGGCTGTTGTTCTTTTAAAAAGCGACAACACTGATAAAGAGGGGAACTAGCAAGGTTGCAGAGATGGTAAAAAAAAATCCCTTACTCATTTGCATAAAGAAATAGAAGACTTAAAAAGAGCACAAACAGGCTAATTCAGCGATGAAATGAATTGAACGATCACTGCGGGAAGGGAAAGCTCTTAGCTGATGAATCCTAATGAAATCTGACTGATAGTAATTATGCTGATGTTGTTCTGTGGACCTTAACCTTTTAACTAAAAAACTGAGAAGTCTGCAAATCCCCCTTCCATTAACACCAGAGGGAAGAGAGAGGGATGAAGCAGAGGAGCAGAGAGGATAAGAAGAAGCGCTAAAAGCAGAAGGCATAGAGAAGGGGAAGACAGGAAAGATATTTGCAGGAGGAAAGGAAGAACAAATGAAGAGAGAAAGGAGAACGGGGGATGGAGGACAGATGAGAAAGTGAGGAAGATGGTGAGAAAAGGATAACTGGGAGAGAGGGAAGATGGAAGAAGAAAACACAAGAGAATGGGGGAGGATAACATATGTAGAAAAAGGAGAGGGAGAAATGAAGTGCACTGGAGAGGAGATGAGCATTGGATGAGAAATAACAAATAGAAATAGAGTACAGAAAGATTAAGTGAAAAAAACTAAAAGAAAGGTGTGGAAAGAAGTTTAGCAAAAAAAAGCGAAAAAAAAAAAAAGGAAACGAATGCAAGTACGAGTGTGTAGTGAAGAAAAGTAAGAGGAAGGATAAGGAGGATGAAGGGAAAAGGGAGGAGGAGAGGGCAGGTCACACATATCAACACCTGGCATGTCTGTCCAGCCTCAGAAATGGAAATGAAAGAAACACATACTGGCCTCATTACATTCATGCCCACTGAGGGGCTTGGACTAATACTTGGAGTAGAGAGGTAAAGTCAAGTATCAAGGCCATGTATAATGTCCTGAGATAGCACATCAGGCTAATACATGGAGCACTAACCTGCTTTGCTGTCGCAGTCTTCGCTTCCTGCTGCGAGCTCCTCCGTCCTCTCCTCCCCTTCTCCTCTGACTTCACCCACTGAGTATCCACCTCCCCTTGCCTCTCCCCCTCTCCCCTATCTGCTTCTCTCATCGCCAAGCAGTTAATTTTGGGATTAATACGCGTGGCGGTGGTGGCTGGCTCTTTTGAGGGATTTGTAGCGGAGCTGCAGACACTTATCTTGGTCATTACGGCGCCCATATTGGATTCAAGCGTTTTAGTATCTGCCAAACATTCGGCTGCGGAGGAGTCTATCGGGGCGACACGCGCCCGGGGATTAAGATAAGGAGGCCCCTCATTACGACTTCTCTCCTCCTGCGGCGTGCTGACACTCGCAGCGGCCGCGACTTCTCCTCCAGCAACATCACAGAGGAGGTACGGGTGCTCACCTCGTTTCTCTTCCTCTGTGCCGGAGGACACAGGAAGAGGAAGAAGAGAGGAAAGGTAGTCTTTTGGTTTGGAGCCAGGCCCCTGGAGGAAGGTGGCGTCGCTTGTTGAGGGTGGGGAGGTGGAAAATGAGCTGTAACAAGGCTCCAGGAAAGTAGAGGAAGAGCTCTGTGTGTCCTCTGCTGGACTTGTTCTTTGGAAATATAGTTGATCCTGGTTTTTCGCCCGTACTGTCTGCTTTGAGAGAGACAGGTAACCCAGAATGTCATCTGCTGGAGAATTGGGCCCGTCATCGGACGTAGACTGAAGATTGTTGTTTAAGCAAGACAGCGAAGGTACGCTGTCATTCATTTCATAGCCAAATGACAGGGGGGACTCAAAATTCTCCTTCAGAAAGAAGTACCGTGGTTTCTTGGTGAGAACCATGCTGTAGCAGAGAGGCGGGCCTAGATAAACCTCCTCTGTACAGGCTTCAAACAGAGTCACCTCTTCCCTGATGTCAGGGCTGGGAGGCAGAGACAGAGAGGGGCTAGTTTGCTCTTCATGGGTACCATCAGCGGCACAATAAGTTTCGCTGTCAGCAGACTTTAGATCAAGAGCGCAGACTTTGTTTTTGGTTCCGAGGCCGGGAGACGCTGAAATTTGCTGTCTGGTGCTTGTGAACAGCTCAGGGCTCGGGCTGTGGAGGCCTTGCGTTGGCGTGACATATGACGGGATGCTGTAGGGTGCTGGGGTGGAGCTCTTGTCCTCTGTGCACTGACTGACCTCGCCGCAGTCGCTGTCATGGGAAGAGAGAGACAGGTAGGAGTAGAAGTCTCCCTTCTTAAGGTGGAGGGGCCTGTGGGAGTGTTCGAGCACCTGAAGGGAGAGGAAGGAGAAGTTTTTGTGTTGCCTTTTGTTGTCTGCTCGTAAGGTTTGGAATTAAGGATCAAATGTGCTTCACTTATAGTAGAGCTCTGTCAGCTGACTGTATGAGTTCCATTTGTTTAAATGATGCTGACTTGGTTTAAAATTTTATTTGATTGTGGGCAAAAATGATAACAAATAGAATCAACTGCTAAATATTCATTTAGATTCTGAACACAAAGGATAGAAATAAGAATAACCTTTAGCGCTTTTATCAATAGCATCTTATTTGTTTTGAAATGACTTTTTCGTAATGTTATTTTGTATTATTTCTAATTTAAGATACCTACCATAATTACTAAACCATCAAATCTTGATTTACATATTCATATTTTACACTCAGGCACTTTTTGCATGGGGGGAAGTAAAACTTTTCTGCCTGATTTCTTTTTTCCTTTCAGAAATAACATGAAGACTGAAAACTGATTAGCTTTTAGATTACTTCACTTGCAAAAGATACCAAAGAAATTAGTCATTAAATCTGAAAAGTTATGATCTGTGATGCGATTTATTGAATTAGTCCAATTCAGTGAACCAATCGACTGAGATAACTTTTGATACTTTTGGATTAATTTGTCCAACAAATATACAGAATATACAAAGTCAAACAGGACCTCGAATGCTCCAGCTCAGAAATAATTTGATTCGTTTAGTGTTAAAGTTTTCAGCCACACCAAATAATTTTTGAGTTCTGTTTATAATCGTTTTTATTTTCATGTCGCAGTGCAATATGTGCATATGCCTATCATTAATACTCTACCTTGTCTCTGATCTGTGCTAATGATGCAGAACCTTGGTCTGGAATGGACCCATTGGTCTCAGCCTGGCTCGGTTCCTCAGTCTGGTTCTCTTTGCTTTTCAGGGCCAGTGAGGTCATGTCAATAATCTCCATCACAAAATCATGCACGTTCTCCTTCTTGCTTTCTTCTACACAGCGTGGATGGAGGGAAGAGGGGCAGGGAAGGTGATTGCAGCAGGAGGAGTGGGAGTTGTGCCCTTTTTTGGGGAGCAGGGACGAATCTTTGTCTCTGACTTCCCTCCTCGTCTCCTCTGTCACAAAAGATGAGAATCTGAACTTTTCCTGAATGGTGATGGCCTTCCTTCTGCTGGCTACCGACCTGCTGTTGTGCAAAGCATCGTGGGATTTGCAGTCCTCCACTGGGGAGAGGGATGGAGGAGAAGGGAGGGAGGAGCTGTGGCAGGGCAACTCTCCCCGAAGCTGTCCCACCAAAGAGGAAGCACGCTTGGATGGGAAAGGGAGCAGCTCACAGGATGGGGACTCCTTTGTCTCGCTTGATTCTGTTATCACTGCCAAGTTGCTAATATCTTGAACCAGCTCTCCTGTTTTGGCAAACACGTACGAATCCCTTAGAGACTCTCCGTTCTTGGTGAACATGCTGGACTCCTCTCGGAGGAGCTCATCATCTTCATCCCTCCCTTTTAGACAGCTATGGTCCACATTTCCATTCTCCACATCATCCACAAACTGGCTAATGTAGCTTCTTGTCACGTTCCTCCTATTCTCCTCCTCCTCCTCCATTCCCCTCTTGCCTGTTTTTACTTTATTGTTGCCACCATCACTGTTGGCATCTAATAATTTTGCAGCTGAGCGGTTTAAAAAACACTCCTTAATCTGAGGGGACAGGTTGGCTCCACACTGAAGCTCATCCCGGAGGCCTGTTTCTGTTTTAGAGAAAGAGGAAGTGGAGGCACGAGGAGATCGGATCCAATTTTGGAGCTCTCTTTTCATGTACTCAAGCCCCAGCACATAAGAGCCCTCCATTTCTTCTTCATCATCATCCTCAACATCCTCGTGACCTGAGGATGCGCCACTCAGCCGCTCTCCTTCCTCGTCCTCTTCGTCCCGAACGCCAAGCTCCTCCTCTGTGAGGGTGAGCGTGGAGGAAGACAGGAGGTCGCTGTCATCCTCATCTTCATCCGTGCAGGCTGATGTGCAAGAGACGTTCACAACCATGCTCAAACTAGTTGCGTCGGCTTCATCCAGGCCTTGTGCTCCTCTGGTCCTACCGTGGCAGCGCTTCCTAGAAGAGTTTGCGTTGGGTGCCGCTGTGGGATCCAGCAAGAGGTGCCTCTGATTTCTGAGCATGACAAAATCTTCAGAGCCTAGCGATGAGTCCTCAGTGCTACTCAGCTCTGTTAGGGATGCTGTTGCTGAACTCTCGTTGATCAGCGATGGAGGTCCTTTCCACAAAGAGCATGAAATCCCAGATAGCGGGGCGTGTCGACCACCGAGAGAGGGGGAGGCAGGGAGGGGGCTCCTCTGCGGGGAGCTGCCCCGAAGCGTCATGTCAGAAACACTCCGGGTCATTTTTGCCCCCAGAGGACTCTGGATGTTCTCCAGACGTTTCAAGAGATCAAGGGTTCTTCGGCTCAGCTCTCCAGGGGACGGTTCCCCTTGCACAGTTTCAGTGTTGTTTTCTTTTCTTTGTTGGCCTCCATCATATCCACTTCTCTGCTCCTTCTCCAGCTCTCCGAGACTGGCAAGGCTACCTCCAGTTCCTTCATCAATACTGCGAAATGGGACTAGGCCAGTCTCCAGAGAGGCGCTACGATGCAGTGGGTCTTTGGAGGGGAATAACTCCACACCTGGAGCCAGAAGGGACTCTAGAGAGGAGCCCTGAGATAAAACTGGACTTGATGCCCGGCGGCTGAGGACAGGAGGAGTTTCCAAACCATGGTACTGTTGAGTGGTGAAGTCAGTAAGATCACTGTGGGACAGGAAAGACTTTGAGGAGTCAACAGCAAGTCCCCCCACCTCAAAATCAGAGTCAGAATCCGCAGGTGTCAGGATGCCACGTCCGTTAATTAGGATTTCAACAGCCTCTCCACCTCCCCTCCTGTGTCTCCTCTTCTTCTCCTCCTCTCTGTTTCTTTTGGTTTCGCCCCTCCTCCACCTCTTCTCCTGCTCACTTTCCTCCTCCTCTTCTTTACCCACACCTTTTTCCTCTCCTGGAATTTCAAAGTTGGCTATTGTTGTCTCTGTGTCTCCTGTGTCACTAACAATCCCGCTTTCGCACTCAGACCGACGACTGTTTGAGGACTGGATGCTTCCTCTTCCACCCTCACTCTCTCCATCTCGGCATCTTCTTGACATCAAACCTCCCAGGAGGTCTGGGAGGGATTCGATGGAAGAGAAGGAGGAATCCTTACTCAAGCTCTTCTGCAGCACTTGCTGTTTCCTTTTTCCTGACTTGGTTTTTTGCAATAAGGATGAAGTGTGAGGAAACTGAGGCTGTCTGTATAATTCAATATTGTGGAGGCTATATACTTGGTAGACATTATTGTTGTTAGGGGGTGAAGTTTGGGAGGTCATATTGTGCTGAACCTCCACTGATGATCCACCTCTAGTATTCGATATAATCTCAGTACACTCAGTAGCGGGGACAGGTGTTCTACTTGTGCCAGGGGGGTTTTCATTGGGCAGAACAGCTTCAGAAGGCAGATTTGGTTCTGTGGGGAGGTTGTGTGTAAGGTCAGGTTCTGGTATAGCTTGTGGCTCTGCTTCTGTGATTGTCATATCTGTTTCATCCCATTCCCATGAATCATCCTGCACTGGTGCTACTGGACCAGCTGACACTGGGCTGATTTGGTGAAGGTCCACCAAACCTGGTTCCAAAAAGTTCCCAGGAACCTGCAGACAAAATGAAAGAAAACACAAGACAACATTTGTAACTGGTCAGTGAGGTTTTAGAGAAATTCACTCAGATGCAGAAATCAAGAAGCTGTGTTATGTTTCTTAATAAAGTTCTCAATCAGACACAACATACAACATGATGGAGAAAGGAAAACAAACAAGTAACTTAGTCCAAAGACAACAACCAAAAAGCCAGGCAAATAAGGAAAATAAGAAACACGTGTACTCAATTAGACCCCCAAACAATGGAGGAGAAATATTTCAAATTATAGAATTTTATTCATGCCAAATATATCATTGCATCAATGTTTTCACAGCTCAAATACAGGAAGGCAACAAATCCATTTTGAACTTCTGAAAACGCATGCTGCCCTTAACACTCAATTTCAGACAACTCTTTGCTCTGTGTGATGACACAGAGAAGGGTACCCCGAATACGGGCATCTCAAGCGCACAGCTTTGGCTGTGAGCACAGCAGCCACACTCACCTGCTGTTCAAAGCTTATTTACAAGGTGCAACCAATCAGAAGAAATGTGGCTTAAAAGGAAGGCTTAAAATGTGATGTTTTATACATTTACTCCCTTACATGGACATTTTATCTACTTGGCATGCATAAATATTAGATAAAAATGTAATTTTAAAGGTAGAATCTCCTAGTTTCTGAAAATATGCATAACTAAAATACCATAAGTGGTTCTCCAGTGACCTTGTTGGTGTTAAAAGGTTAAATAAATCTTAACACATAAAAATGAATAAAAGACTTATTGCTGTTTCATTAATCGTTTGAGTGTTCGCTGTTAACAGTAAACAACTGCTGTGAACTCCATCTTTAGAATGTTGGGGTTTTTTTGCAATTACTGAGTCCTAAATCCATGAACTTGGCGCAAATGTCATTTAACCTGTGGAGCACTCGCCCCGATTACATGTTATTTGAATAACACCTAGGAAATTTCAAAGAGAGCTTAAAGACATACAGTGTTGCTTTTCGTTAAAGAAAAGGGGTTCTCAGTTATCATTCAAAGCACATAAATGTTTTAAGTTGTGCTATCAAACACGATGGGAATATAAGTCGTGTCATTTTGGATGTTGTATCTTGTTTTGGCACAAAACTCTTTAAAAAGACGCGTCGCTAATCCCGCGTCCCTCCTGAGAACGCCGTCTCGACTCAGGCCTCTGCTTGAAAGAGACACACTGACACTCTGACAGAACATGTTCTGTGATCATTTTAAAAAAAGAGTGAAATCAGCCCACCCCAAAGCAATTGCTCATAAATCTCAACACAAATTATTCCACTCTGGAACAAAGCGATGAATTATTCAAAAACGACTTCTGAGAGAAAGAGCACCAGGCTGAAAACCCCAAAGTAAATACGTAATCAAAAGCCTTCAGAAAGCTCGGCTGTCTAAAAATATGCTTAGACACAGGAATTCTTCTCTTCCACAGACATAATTATACAAATTGCTCCGCGTCTCGTTAACAAGAGAGGGGGGTAATTCGTATTAGCCATTCATAGCCTATTAATCTAATAAACTAGTTGGCTCTGCGTGCGTGTGCGAGTGAGTGTGTGTGGATATGTCTCTGTATAATGAATTTCTATTAGATTTGTGTTTATTCCCCTTGCGCTGATAAGGGAGATGGGGGTAATGACTGAACTGGGTTTTGCCACTGTAGACGCATTCAAAAACACATTCAGCACTGAGAGGAAAGGCTATCAATCAGCCTAATCCAATCAAATCGGGGATTTGATGACCCACGAAAACCTTGTACATAATTTATATCTGTAATTCATCTCATTTCTATAATTTTACAACAGTTTATAGCTGGATTGTGGGTATTTATATGACCACAGACAGAGGAGCGTGGGGACTATCGGTGTCCAGCACTCACAGTATCCTTAAAAACATATTTCTTAAAGCAGGAAATGACTGTAAAGTGTTGCTGGGAACCTGGCAGAGTGAGAGATTGCAAACCAAGCATCAATAACCAGTCAAACATTGGTAGTTATTTACACAAATACTTGCGCAACATGCCAAGGTTGTCCTCTTTATTCGCTCCTATTTCTCATGACTTGTATTTTCAGCTCAGTTCAGATTGAGTTTCAACGTTTAGTTTTTGGCTACGTGTCTGTTTTAATACTATATGTGTGCTGTTTATTTGGAGCAAAATGTAAGTTCAGAAACTGTATTACAATAAAAACACCGTCCCATCTACAACAAAGCCAAGACACCAAATTGCCAGAGGCTAAAACTGAAGACATTTTCTGTACATTTCTATTTGATTTTTATTAATTTTGGAAGTAAAAAAAAGTAAGTAAGTTCTGTTTGTTATTATTTATTCAAAAAGATTTTAATTTTATGCTGCATATGTGTGTCAGACTGAATCTTTTCACAAATTTAACCAATCAAAATGTATTTATTTCCTCATCTTTCTTCTTATATTAGTATTTGTCAAGCTGTATTTGAATTATTCACACAACAGCTAATTTTCACAGGAAATATTCTCCTCTTATATTCATCAAGGTCATTTTAGCTTTAAAAACGTAAAGGGTAAAGCAAATAAAAATAACACTGGATAATGTCCAAAATGAAATGACATGAAACATATTCAGAGGTGAAAAAAATGACAGACTTGTAAACAAACCCAATGAAATGCAAATACATCCAGGCAACACTAAGCTTAAGCCTAAACAAAATCAGTATACTACCACACCACAAAACTTTGAAGCTGTATAATCGCATAAATTAAGATATGCTTGTATTCAGTCTAAAGGCCAAATATGACAAACATCATACCGACCATTATTTTTTTCTACCTGTACGAATAAAAAATAAGACTTGAAATTATGACATCAATAAAATAAATAAAATAATAAATAAAATAAAAACTAGTTAATACAAACTGGCCAGTTTTTCAGCATTCCTTCCTGTGATTATATTTACATGAACACGATCAAACTGTTTACTGACGTAATTGTTGCCAGTGTTCAATATGTGTGTGTGTTGTGTTTTTCGGGGTGAAAACAGCAAACTTTTTCCCATTAGCTCTAGTTTGACTGCTCCCATTTGTTAGCATAGCATCTGCTGGAAGGCCCAAGGAGAGAAGAGCTATCTAGGAGTGTCTGGGTGATTATTCATGTGCCTGCGCTCCTCCTGGAGCTGCTGCTGCTGCTTGAGTCTCTGCTGTACCGGTTGTCAAAGCACTCAGGGAGCCCAGCGTCACCGGTCTGATTCAAAATGAATAGAAGCGCACAGATAAATCACCTCTCCATGCAGAGTGGAGGAGCTGACAGGCTGCTTTGAATGTAATTGCAAACAGTGAGTGAAAACCTCCATATGTTGCTCATAACTCTGCTCGAAAATATTTCATAATTGTGAGAAAACTGTGCGGAAATATAATTTCCATATATCACATTAGATGCACAGGTATACTTTGTGAAATCTCATCCCCAAAACACCCTGCAGCTTTAATTTAGACTCATTTACATTAAATCAGAGATAAAACAGCATCTTTCATGTGCTTTCTGAACGGCAGTACACACACATCTACTCATGGAACATGCAGAGAAGAAAATATGACTCATACTTCAACAACAAAAACCCTGTTAGAACAAAATCACATGTTCTGAGGGAAGAGGCATAAAATACAGTCCAACCTCCAAAGAAAAATGACAACAGTGGTCATTTCTGAAGAGGGTTAAAGGTTACGAGGTGTTTATCGAGGCCAGGGGTCCCAATGTCTTTGAGGCTCTTTACACAGGGGAGAAAATCTTCCAAGAATCTCTCAAAATCCAAATGACATGGTTTTAACTAATCTTGGCAAAGTGGTTTTAGATAACACCAAATGGGTCAAACATATCTTCATGCTAGCAAATTATGTTTGGCTAAAAAGCACTGAGAAAAGCATTTTTTGACTACAGACTGATCTGACGTGTTACAGTCATATCAGACTTGTGTTGGTTATGTCTCTTGGCTTGTCTTGCCATCATGTGAGTAACCACATGTACAATGTCCAACCTTTTCCAAACAGTGGTGATGCCTTCACTTATGGTAAACTAAATGCTGGAGAAGCTCGATGGGAGAAGTTTGCCTTCTAACATGTGGCTGTTGTAGTATTATACGTAAGTGTTTTGCAGGTGACAGTTACATCAGTCTGTTTCATAGTCTTTTATACTGCCTCACAAGAGCTGCTAGCAACTGTGAAAGCATGTTGTTTTGGGTGCATGTCGGTCTGCTGTATGGTAATCTATGGCGTTATTTTTGTGCCACTATTCTGAGCGCACGTCAAAAAATTTTGAGCGCACGTAAAAAGAAATTGCAGGTGCAAGTGTTGCATTTTGAGGAGAAATTTATTTTGAGCGAAGAAAAGCTAAATTTGAGTGAACAAAATTCATTGCTGCGTGCAAAAAATGTATTTCAGTGTTTGCTATTATCCATACACACACACAATAGCAGCCCCTCTTGCTCAGTTTTTGCATTTGCGCTTGCTCGCAATGTGTTGCTTGCGCTCTCAACATTTCTGCCCGTGCGCATTCAACTCTTTCTGTACACCATTATATTTGTGCCACAAAACCAGCCAATCACAGACTTGGATGCAAAAAAATCTGATTGGCTGGTTTGGTCTCCAATCAGCACGAAATGAGGCATCACAAATTTGCAAAAGTGCTCTAACGTTTTCGGAGATGCCTGTTACCCACCAGCTGACCGCATAGCTGGACTGGCCATTGGGCATTTGCCCGGTGGACTGGCCATTGGGCATTTGCCCGGTGGGCCGATGGCGATTTTTCATTTTAAGTTTGTTTGTTTGTTTTTGTAACGGTATAAACAATGAAAGGTGGTGGATTAGCCAATTGGCCATGATCAACTCTGGGCTGGACCAATTACAATACATCCGTATTGAGTTGAAAAGGAATGCGATTCGTCCCGTACTTCAGCTAGAATGGAAAAAAGACACAACGCTGGAGTTATTCTGTGTCTTTGCTGCACAGCTGCCTCTTCTTCTCTCATTCTCTCCCCCTCCCTTTCCTGTTGCTACTTCAATCATGAAACTGATCAATGATCAGCTGATCGTCTCTCTTGTTTGTTTATTGCTCACTTTGCGCCAGAAAGAGGAAACCAGCAGATGTTGCACTAAACAACAACAGCATGTTCAAGCTGTTGTTAGAATTTATTTAATATTACTTTCTAGTATCAGCTGATGTTTGCTGGAGCCACAGTTGTAAAAGCTGCTGGTCATGATATCGGTTTGGATATGTGGTGAGAGGGAAACATGAAGGTGATACAAATCATACATATATACCAACAAGACAGTGTACGTCACTGTCACAAAAGCGTTTGTTTTAGTTCAAAGGCTTTATGGTTTTTCCTATAATACCTGGTGGTGTAGTCGGCCGATTCTTTGTCAGTTCAGCCTTATATATTATGTTTAACCCGAGTGATCACCCGGTCAGCTGGTGGGTAACAGGCATCTCCGAAAACATTAGAGCACTTTTGCAAATATGTAATGTCTTGATAAATCGAGCAGATATTTGAAGTTTACACAGCACCATTCTCGCATGAAAATATCTTAAAAGTTTATTTTGTGACCCAGAAAGAGTAATATTTCAAACTCCGCCACTCTGTGTTCCTCCGCCACTGCCTCGTTTGAGTTTTGGACGAAATGGATTCTAGGATATTGCATTTCCTCATTTCGTGCTGATTGGAGATCAAACCAGCCAATCAGATTTTTTTGCATCCAAGTCTGTGATTGGCTGGTTTTGTGGCACAAATATAACGGTGTACAGAAAGAGTTGAACGCGCACGGGCAGAAATGTTGAGAGCGCAAGCAACACATTGCAAGCAAGCGCAAATGCAAAAACTCAACGAGAGGGGCTGCTATTGTGTGTGTGTATGGATAATACCAAACACTGAAATACATTTTTTGCACGCAGCAATGAATTTTGTTCACTCAAATTTAGCTTTTCTTCGCTCAAAATAAATGTCTCCTCAAAATGCAACACTTGCACTTGCAATTTTTTTTTACGTGCGCTCAAAATTTTTTGACGTGCGCTCAGAATAGTGGCACAAAAATAACGCCATAGTAATCCACTCATCACTTATAGAATGTGCAGACCAAGCTTGATTGCCAAGAAATTCACCTTGTATTTTCATTTCACGGTCCTCAAAGAATGAACTCTAATTTCCCCAAGCTTTCCCCTAGCATCCACTAACACTCTGTTATACAACTTGTATTTTCTGTGTTGTGCTAAGACAGAGAAACACTGATGAAGTTCATTTCTTCTGGAATGTTATAAAGGTTTTATCACTGAGGCTACAGTTAAGTTAAAGAAGAATAAAAAGCAAGATGAGATTGTGCACTATAAATCTAAGAAACAGCTAGAAAAAAGTTTCATACAGAAATATGTGTGAAAAGATAATTAGTAAAACAGAAATAGTGACTTTTCTCAGGAAGTAACGACTGTTTTGATGTTTTCTTTGATAAATAACATGGTTGGTTGTAAAGCACTAACATCAATTCATAGCTTTAGTAATAAAAATACACCGGGGTTTTTCAGTTAACTTCAGCTATTAAAAGAAACTCTGCGTTTCTCTTTGTCATTTGTGTGTTGGTACAATAACTTGCACAAGCTGAGTTCCTATCTTAGTCATTACACTGTACTTAAAATCTGAGCCACGCATTCCAGCAGTCATTTGCAGGCAGGCGAGCGGACTCATTTACACAAACCCTCTCTCAAAAATCCACACAGGATTGTGCACACGGAAACCAGAAGCGGACAATCGTTTTATCATGGGGCAGAAGTGTTCATTTATAAACTATACCACCCACATATATGCTTCTCTGGTTCATTCACGGCTTTCCTCCCCTTCCCTTTTTTTTGCTTCTCTCTTTCTCTTTATTCCTCTCTCATCTCCACTAGAAGTGAAATTACTCTCCAGCCAGCAGCGAGGTCAGAGTGTGTGGCCTCCGTTATTTGTCTTCTCCTCCTCTACAATATGTGTGTGTGTGTCCTTTGTGTGTGAATTTACAAAAGTGAGAGAGAGAGAGAGAGAGAAAGGGAGAGTGTGACCTCCAGCAGCACATGTAAAGCAGAATTAGACAGATTCTCCATATTTTCTTTGCAAGTGATACAAAGTAAGAGTGCGCTCAACTCTGACTCTTCAACACGATTAGAGAGTGTGGTCTTAATACAAACACAATACTGCGGCTCACTGATGAGTATGAAAGGGCAAAATAAATACAATTCAACTATAAGCTTTTATCCATGCAACACGAGAAAAAGCATCGACAAATAACACATATTTCTAAGGAACTACAACGTGTAACTGACAACAGTCAAAGGAAAATTCTATAAGAACAATGCATAAACTATCTATTAGATAAATTATAAGATCTTTAAAAGTGACAAGAAAAATATATGTTCTATAGATTGAAATAGACATGATGGTTCTGCAAGAGATTTTGTTTTGAATTCTGAACTTCTTTCTAGTAGTGGGATGCAAAAACACACAGTATCCCCACAGATCAGAGTGCTGCACTGGGTAAAGTTTAAACATGGGAAATTCCCACCTGGTAAGGTAAAGTCAGCTCCAATCAATACATCTCTCAGATGTATTGATTGAAGACCCTAGCCTGATGGTGGAATTGAACTCAGGACCTTCTTGCTGTGAGGCAACAGTGCTAACCACTGTGCCGTTAAAACGGCAGGTCTAGTACTATACCTTTATAGTATCCACATGGAAGTTTGTTTGTTTTTGTTCAGTTCAGTTTGATTAAATTTTGTTTATATATGTTTGTGCCAAATCACAACCTTACAATTATACAGAGAAAACCCCAACAACCACAGCACTCCCTATGAGCAAGCACTTGGTGACAGTGAGAAGGAAAAACTCCCTGTTCTGCAGGAGGAAGAAATCTCCAGGCATACCTGGCTGGTTGTGAGGATTCAGTTGCTATGAAGGCAGAAAAAACCTCCATAAAGAACCAAATGGTTGTTTTCTACAAGCTTTTTAATGTTTTTTAATTGGTCATTTTAACATGGAAGTCTAAAGAGTGCCCTTCCTGTTTGGCCCCAGAAGTTTTCACTTAGTTTGTGCTTAAATTCTAAACCAAAGGTGTGACACGGTGTGGTCTCTCTGTCCTCCTACACACCATCCCTGACCTCCTCTCCTTTTCCCCTCCCCTCCTTTACCTTTCACCTTCCTTCTCTTTCTATTTTTTCTGAGCTGTTAGCACATGAATATCTGTCAGTTATTTTCCCCACTGTACGTTCCCCTTCACATTGGCATGACACTTTGTGTTTCTGCTTGCAAGCACTAGTCTAACACAATAGTGCTTGAAGCTTAACAGCTTTTTATGCTTACGTAAGTGTGACTGTGCATGTGTCTCCCTGCCAAACCCTTCACCTTGTATCCAAATGCCCCCCTCCTTCTGCCTCTATATTCATCACTATTAGAGATCCATAACGCTTCCATTCTGCTGTAGCTCCCTGCCTTCAGCTGAAGAAAGCACTCAGCTTTTTGATCTGCCCAAGCAGCTCAGCTGTGGACGGCTCCCTCATGAATGAATTTTCGCTGAACACCAATGGCACAAGCTGCTTCCTCAGACAAGATGCCCATGTGCTGAGCTGTCATACTGCAGCGTTAAACCATCGCTGTGATAAGTGAGCACTTGAAACATGGAACCTGAAACGCATCATCAGCTACAGATTTCTTTTTGCCGATGTGCCGTCATGGTGCCAGACATGCGTGGTTTTCTAATATGCAAACTGTCAAAGTGTTAAAATCTCATTTGTTTCTTTTGTTTGTCGAGCAGGTGTCAGATGAAACATTGCTTCCATGACACTGATCGCACTGGAAAACTAACAGATTAACTTTTATCAACTGGAAGCTTCAGGAAGGCTTCGCTGATATAGAATGGACTTGGCACATAGGTTCAGCATAGGCAGACTTTTAAAATGCAGGATATCCACAGAGACTTTTGCCTCTCATAGTGGCTCGGCTTCAGGGTGGTGATAGTTTGGTTCAATATAGACCATTGTTACATCCTGTAGACTAGAGGGGATTTCAAAAAGTGATCTAACTTAACATGCTAAAAAAAATCAACAAAGTCTTCGTTGCCTGTGCTCCACTTCTTCACTCCAGTTTCATGAAATTTGGTGGGGTAGTTTCTGGGATAACATATCTCCACCACCTATATTCCTAATGATTTAGTTATCCTCTGACCTTTCCTCTAGTCAGGCTCTGATGAGACTTAGCTTTCCTTGTTAAGACATTAATTAGTAAAAAACACAAAAATAATGCTATTTTCCGAGTAAAATTACAAGGCCTGAGAATAAACCCTCTGCAGACAACATGGGCATCTTTAGATCTTAAGAAACCTTTTACTAATGATATACTGACAACCCATAGAGAACATTATGTATAATCTGTTATATAAGTTTAATAAATCACAACAAGTTTTCCTGGGCATAAAAAAAGTTTTAAAAATTCTAAGATTTTGAAACAACTTTGAGCTGAGTTAGTAGCCAGCAAAACTACCACGTTCATTAAACTTTGTCCCAGATCTTAAGTTTTGTTTGACTACAGTGAAAGAAAAAACTAAATTTTCAAGCAAAATGATTTGTTACTTAGACTCAATTAGATTTTATTTACAAAGTTCCTAATCACATCAGCAGTTGCCTCAAGGTGTTTTACAATAATACAGAGAAAACCCCAACAATAAGACCACCTGTAAGCAAACACTTGGCGACAGTGGGACAGAAAAAGCACCTTTTAACAGGAAGATAAGTTTGGCAGAACCAGGCTCAGGGAGGGGCAGCCATCTCGCTGCAACCGGTTGCGAGTGAGGTGAATTTCAAATGTACAGTGCAAGAGAGCATGTTGAAGCTGTAAGCCAAGATGTGGACTGATTCTATATAGCGCTTTTCTACTCTCCCGGAGTACTCAAAGCACTCTATACAACATCACCTAATCACACCCATTCACGCAAGCACATTCAGTGCTTCCTAGAGCATCGGAGAGCAACTTGGGGTTAGTATATTGCCCAAGGATACTTGACATGCAGACTAGAGGAGCCAGGGATTGAACCACTAACCCTAAATTGTTCTCCGATGCATCCATCGGAGTATGGATGTGTGTGAATGTATGAATGTAGTTAGGAAGCACTCAAAGTTTAGAAGAAAGTGTTTGTGTGATTGGGTCAATGTCGCATTTTGTATAGAGCGCTTTGAGTACTCTGGGAGAGTAGAAAAGCGCTATATAGAATGAGTCCATTTACCATTTAGATGACTTGCTCTACCTCCTGAGCTACAACCACCCCAAAAAAGAATGTTCATAAAGAATGGTCCAAATACTCTCCAGCTGCTTGGCTTCATGCCCTCCTTACTTACAGACCAGTAAATTAAACTAAATAAGGAACAAGAAGTTGTGAGCTATAAGAGAAAGTGACTTCATTTGACTGCCTACTCGATATACCCAGAAGTGGTAGGTGGGCATCAGGCACATGCGACAGTAACAGCTCACCATCAATGTGAGTTACTGTAACATAACTGAAATATGTGTCAATTCAAATAATCTTGTGTTTTGGTTATGCACATTTCAAATTATCTTAAGTAGAACAAGAGAAATAAAGGACTGAAGAAAGAAAATGAGAAAATTCAGAAAAATTGAGTTTTGTTGCAATTGCAATAGCAGTGAGTTATCAGCATAGCAAAAAAAAAAAAAAACATGGCTCGAACCTTGAGGGAAATCCACCAGTCAAAGAAGCAAAAACAGATGTTTGCCAGAATTGTCACAGAGTATGAAATTAAAAGAAAAAGGTTAAAATAATCTATATTTTTTCAAAACTAGCGCAGGATCTGTGAAAGCCATCAGAAATTGTGACTTATTTTATTTTGAAAAGTTGATCACAAACTCCAGTCCAGGCACTGAAATCCTCCTTAGTGCGTCTTTCATTTTACTTCTACACAGAGCCTTAGAGAAAATGTTGTTATCTAACCACAGCCAAACTGTTAGACACCTTAATAACATTCATTTTGTTCCACAATTTTGCCTGGGGGGGTTGGAGTGTGTGTATGTTTGACACGGGAGGAGGAGGAGTGTGCGTGTGCGTGTGTGTGTGTGTGTGTGTGCGTGTGTGTGTGTTGGAGGGGGGTGGGGGGGGGGGGGGGGGGGGTGGGTTACCTAAGGAAAAAATAAATACAGCTTTGTTCAGGAGTTGATGCTTATTTCACAAAATATTATGACACTGTCTCGGGTTATAAAGATTATTCCATAACCAAAACACCGCGGCTTCAATCGCGGCACCATCTGTCTTTCACGGCACATTTTAGCATCAAATCAAACGCTGACATGCTCACTGAGTGTAACAGCGCGTCAGCTGACTGCCTGCAGTGTAGAATGAAGGATGTAAAGTGTAAATGTCAGAGCGCTCTAACCTGCTGCTCTCCCAGCTCTCTCTTCAGTCTGTTCTGCCACTGCAGCGCCTGCATCACGATTGCTTCCCACCTTCTCTCTAGGTTGATAGACAGCAGCTGCAGGGCCTCTCTGTGCTGCTCCGCATCAGGGCCCACCTCAGCCATGGGGCCCGACTGTTTTAGGGTGGGGATTAGATCGATTTATTGTAAGAATTGACAACAGAATTTATTCTTCTCAGGGTTTCAAAAGTCTAAAAATTATAAATATAAAATTTAACATTTCTAAAGTATATTTTGTGAGTTAGACAGTATATAACTTGTGTCTTTTGCTGGTGAGGTGAATTCACAGTTCTTTTACTTTGGCAGTCAACTTTCCATCATCTAAGTTGTGTTTTCCTTTACCCACCTGGCTCTGTTGTAGCAGCTTCTGGCACAGTTTCAGAACAGAGGAGACCCCACGCCGTCGGGCTTGAATGTCCGAACACAGGGGCTGGATGTCAACATGGAAGAGAAAGATGAGGAGAGGGAAGGGAGATCAGAAAAGCAGCTCATTTGCACAACAACAAGAAATGCTGAGCGTCAGCTCATTAGTTCAAACTTCTTGTAGAGGTTGGAAAATCACACGAAGGTACAAGTGTAAAAACTACTCTGCACGCTTTCTATTTTTAGATGACCAGTTTGATTCATCAGAATTAAAAAGATATTGTGGTTTGATTCACATTAGCTAAGCTCCCCATTTCCTTTAAAAAAAATTTAAATTCCAACTTCAAACCTTAAATTGGTTTGGTTTTTGGATACAAAAAAGTCCCATACCAACATTTTTTATTGTAGTAGTTGTTTGTTTAAGGTCTAAAATATTAAATTTTTTTCCTGCTACTTTTTTAGATTAAAAAAAAGATGAGTTGCTCCGACAACCCCTAAAGATTCCTGCCAAAAGAAAAAGACAAATCATATGTGTCCTCTTTCATGCAACACTATACTCTCTTAATTATTTATCGGATTTACCACTATTTAAATTTTTTTGTTAGTGCTTCTTACTTTACTGTAATATGTGTTTATGCTTAAAAGTATGTCAAGAAGCACGTAAAATACAATTTATGTGCTTCAACGAGGCTCGACTCAATTTTTTCGACAGTTTTCATACACTGCGCAGGATAATTAGCTGTACTTTTCTGGTTTAAATGATCATAAACTGTTGGTTTCTTTTACAGACTTACTGTCATTGCCCATGATCCCTCCATCTTTGTTGTATAATGTTACCAATGTCCCACATTTTCATTATTAATAACACAGGGAGAAATTATGGACACGATTATTAAAATAACACCCCAAACATTAAATAAACCAGAATTATTCATTTCTCTAACAATAAAAGATCAAGCAAGAAGACCTACATTCGCTGCACTTCACTGTAGTTAAATTCTGGTCATTCATTACAGTTTATTAGCATAAAGTCAAATTCAGCACACAGATCCTTGATCAGCAGCAACAGTGCATAAAATAAATGACAACAGCCAATATTCCCCCTCTCTGCTTCCCTCCCGACTTCTGTCTAATAAATGCAAAAAAAGAGAAAAAAAAAGAAACAAGGATTGGCAGTGCCTATTATAAATCACTATATGCTGATGAGTTTTCACACTCAAAGGTCAGTGTGTGTGTGTGTTTGCATGTTTCAGTGTTTACTCATGCAGGCTTGTGCATAAAGTTTGTGTAGCAGTGGGTGTATGTGCAAACATATGCATATATTTCTGTGTGTGTGAGACAGAGAATAGAGGGGACAGCCTTACTCCTCTGCAGCAGGGACCAAGCACGTCCAAGCCCCAAACTATTTATGCTAATCCTGCCTGCTCGCTGAAAAGCACTTCCTTTACATTTTCTTTACATTTTTCCAATAAATATTAAACACTATTACAATGAAATGGGATTCTCTCTCTCCCTCTAACTCTCTCTCGCTCTCTCTTTCTTGCGTGCGCACACATTCACACTTTGCCTCTTTCTCACACACACTCAACACTTCTTCTCCCGTCTTTCATCTCCTCTTTCCCGCTCTCTTCAGTTTAGCATATTTGTGGCTTGCCTGGTTGTCTAAACAGAAGATGGGGATGCAGAATACACCAGACAGGATCAAGAGGACAAGCCAAGTGTGTGTTCGCGTGTGTGTTTGTGGGGTGGCAGATAAATTTATTCCAAACAGGAGGTGTGTATTACATTGAGGGAGGAGGCTCTAAACAATGAAAGGACTGAGTGATACTCGTTCCGTGCCAAATAAGTGCAGCAGACAGCACGGAGGAAGCACAGGAAGACGTATTAAACTAGATTGGGGCTGGAACAACACTTTGAAAACCAAATATGCTGATTGAGAAATGTTTTCAAAATGAGCTTTTTAGTATGTGAAAAACTTCTCTATATCACTCGTTGGACAGTGAAGACCAGCCCGTCCGTTTGCTTCAGTGGTGATGCGAGAACTTTCTGCTCCACAGAAAACCAGCTGTGTGCTTCCTGATGGATTACGACAGGTGTACAACTTATTGCCATCCACAAACAAATTTAACAGGCTAACAGACCCATTTTTGAGCTGTCTACTCAACCGTGTCTTGCAAACTCATTTGCTTCAATACTTAATCAATACAGTCATGTACAAAGACTGTGTAATGATTCACTCTATATCCCAATGTAACTGTGCCCTAAGGTTTAGTAATAGACTTTAAATCTAGTTTCTTTTATTAGGCTTCTGATAAGTGTCTAGTGCACAGCAGAACCATGGATAAACCATTATAGTACAGACCAGGGGTTTTCAACTAGGGAAATCAGAATCAGAATCAGAATACTTTATTGATCCCTAGGGGAAATTATTTTTCGTTACAGTGCTCCATTATAAACAAACATTAACAGAGACAGACAATACACTAACTAAGAATAGCACAATATATACAGGCATATATATACATAAAAGTCACTTATTAATAAATAGCTGAAAAAGAACATGTGCAAGAAGGGTGTAGCTGTTGCAGTAAACAGTGTGTTAAGTGGATGAGTTGTACAGGGAGATGGCCACAGGCAGGAATGATTTCCTGTGTCGTTCAGTGGTGCTTTTCGGTAATCTCAGTCTTTCACTGAACGTGCTCCTGTGACTGACCAGCATGTCATGGAGTGGGTGGGAGGTGTTATCCAACATTGTCTTTATCTTGGACAACATCCGCCTCTCCGACACCACCTTGAGGGAGTCCAGCTCCATCCCCACAACTTTACTGGCCTTACGAATCAGTTTATCGAGTCTGTTGGCATCTGCGACCCTCAGCCTGCTCCCCCAGCATGCAACAGCATAGAGGATCGCACTGGCCACAACAGACTCGTAGAAAATCCTGAGCATTTTCTGGCAGATGTTGAAGGACCTCAGTCGCCTCAAAAAATAGAGACGACTCTGGCCCTTTCTGTAAAGTGCTGTGGTGTTTGTAGCCCAGTCCAGTTTATTGTCAATGTGTACTCCAAGGTATTTATAGTCCTCCACAATGTCAACACTGACCCCCTGGATTGAAACAGGGGTCAAGTGTTTCCTGGTCTTCCTGAAGTCCACGATCAATTCCTTGGTCTTTGCCACGTTGAGCTGCAGATGATTCTGCTCACACCACGTGACAAAGGAGTCGACCACAGCCCGGCTGACATATCAGGCCAAGAGTAAGACTCAGTAAAGACAAACATAACTGATTAAAAGTTGAAATATAGCTGCTAGCTAAAATTCAGAATAGGAAATTGTAAATAGTTTTTGTAAAAGCACCATTTCAAATCACAGTGGGCCTTCTGCTTTGTCATCTCATATCTGACTAAAACTTTCACATTCCAGATGAAAAACTAAATATGTAGAATACTTTTTAACATTAAATTCTACTATACTATTTTGATTCAACTTTCATGCTGGGTTGAGCAAATATGTTAAGTTGTAACCCAAAACCAAAAATATTAGTGGACTGTCTAATTAGAATAGAAGCAAATTCTGGAGAATTATAATGAAAAGAAAATTATTTGGTTAAATCTATGCAAATATTTTGTTTTCGAGAACCACATTGTAACCATGCACATTGTCCTGGAGGTCTTAAAAATGGAACAATGTAGCATTTTCATATATAATGCCCCCCATAATGTTTGGGAAAACACTTTGTTCCCCCTCTGCTTCTTAATGTAAAATTCTAAATTAAAAAAATCAGACATGATTAAATTTCAAAAGACTTTAAAATTCATTTGCATGCATTTCAGTTGCACAATGTAGAAATTAGAACACTTTTTATACCTTGTCCCCCCTTCAGGGCACCACTTCAGTATTTCTTGAGTTTTCAATGCCTCTTAGTATTATTTAAACTTAACCTGAATTATCAGTCTGGAAATAGTAGATAGAGTACATCTCGAAAATGGGAAACTGGTGGGTGTTTAGCAGGAAATGTTCTAAAAACGTGATAATCTGAGATTAAAAGACCTGTTTAACAATAGATAGCACAGTATAGATAAACTGTTAGCTAACAGTTGCTAAGTATAAAGAAATGAATAGCTGTTAAAGTGTGTATTAATTGAGATAACTAAAAAAGAGATAACTAAAAATCTGTTTGAAAAAATTTGGGGGACGTTGGTGTAGTTACCAACAGAGCACTGATGCCGCCTCCAACAGTGAAAGGTGCTTGGTGCTATAATACTTTAAGAATATTTGCCTTGTTAATTAACTGATGAAGAGCCTTGTAGGCAGGACTAATGTGAGTGCTATCTGCTTTTGTTAAACACAACAATACAATGATCCAAAAACTAAGAAAAAAAACCTAACTAACAAAAATAAGCCCTTTCCTCCCAGCATGACATGAAACTAAGTAAACAGATTCAGGTCTCACGAAAAACACTACTTCATGTAGAGGAAAACTATATGTGGGTACCAGGAAAAATAGACACAACTTCACTGTTTGTTAGTGCAAGTGCAATAAACTTCTCTTTGCGAGAATTTATGGTAAAGGTTATGTGTTTTCATTTTTTACTGCAAAATACAAAGGGAGTTTATTCTTTTTGTCTATATTAAAAACACCTTTAAAAACACATTAACATGGATATGAGCGATATACCAACAGTTGCATTACTTGTGAAAGTCACAAGTGTTATGCTTGCAGATTGGTAAGCTTTACAGAGCAAAACTCTGTTCTTTGTGAATTCATTTCCATACAGAAAGGAAAAAAAGAGGGATTCCTAAGTTTCTATTGTTTCTGCACTGCTGGTTTTTATGCACTGATCCCCCCCTCTCTCACTCTCTTTTTCTCTGGACCGGTCTAGCCTGGCTGGGCCCGTATTGACTCAGAGGGCTCTACAGACACAGTTGGACAAATATTTGCTAAAAAGCTTTTCTTCAAAAATACATGGGAAGCCGTAGAGTGGCTGTGGAGAAAGAGATGGAGAATGTAGAGGGGAGGTTGAGATGGACAGAAAAGCCAAAAGCAAGTGTGAGATAGGTCGATAAAGAGGAGAAGGCGAAAACGAGGGAAATGTGCAAAAGCGTGAAGACTGAGAGAAAAGACTAGTGAGACTAGTGAGGGAATAGAAAAGACAAAACAAAGGTAATCGTAAACAAAGGCAGGAAATTTGCTCTTTTGGGAAATGATGACTCTACGGTGATACCCCTCAGCCTTTTAGTAAACACGGCTCTGGTATCAATTTCAAAATCCTACTTTGCCTTTTTCTCAAGTTATCACATTCACAAGATTTTCAGAAAACTTACTCTAACCTTGAGGTCGAGGTCACTGAGATTCGAGCTCGTCTACGATTTTTGGTAGATGCACCTATGGTATCAATTTAAAAATCCTACATCGCCACCTTAAGTTTTCGCATTCACATGATTTTCAGAAAACCTGATCGTGGACCTCTGACCTTTAGGTCAAGGTCAGTGAGATTTGAACTCGTCCAAGATTTTTAACAGATGAACCTATGGCACTAATTTGAAAATCCTACGTGACTTCCTTCTTCAGTGATTGCAGTCACAAGACTTTCAGAAAACTTGACCTCTGACCTCAGTCTTGTGGTTGAAGTCATTGAGATTATAGTAGATACACCTATGATATCAAGTTAAAGCTCCTACATTGCTTCGGTCTCCTGTTGTGCCATTTGCAAAATGCTTTTCCATAACTGTCACAAGTTAGACCAGGAAATCAGTGTTGAGTGTGTCCAGTTGTTGCCCTTTTTTTTGCCTCTTTTTTTTTAATGAGACTTTTAATGACGATTTGTGGCCAAGTGTGAAGCTGCTAGGATGTGAGTCAGCACCGCTAATTGTTCACATGCTGGCCTCCTAAAACATTTCTCCACTTTACGGCACAGAAAGGTAAACTAGTTTACCTAAACTGGTGATAAAGCTTTAAACTTTCACAACACACTATATTATATTCAAAACATACGCCTTTTAATCAGTTTAAGTTGAAGGACATAGATCAAGGGTGTCAAATATAAGGCCCTGGGGGCAGAATTGGCCCGGCAATTCTGTAAAATGTAAAATTGCCTAAAGAAATCTCTTCCAGTTGAGTTATTTGTCCTATATAAGAATAGAATAGAGTTTAACATACACCAAACATGTCTGGTGTGAAAGCATTTTAAGTATCAGGAAATCTTACTTGTGGGTTAGCATAAGATGAAGTGAGAGATCTACTGAAGTAAACTAGCACTGTGTCAACACCAGTGCTGGCACTGACTGTTATGGTTCAAATGGAGCAAAAGAGACACTCTTGATTTAATGAGTACTTCACCAACACAAGACCTAATTAGAAATGAGAAAACAGAGATTTAGAAAATAAGTGGACAAAATAAGCGTCCTTGGCGAGGCTTCTGGCTTGTCCATGTTGCCAAAGAGAAGAATTCATGAGGTTTCAGAGGAACCTCTAAGTCCTTCGTGTTGAACAGGTTGTGGTCCTTCAGCATCTGATCGGGAATTGTCCATTTAACAGCCTTCTCGAGCATCAGACCAAGAGAAGCTGTTAATGGCTTGTGTAGATCTCTCCAGATTGTCATATTCAAAGCTGACCAGCAGAAGAGACACTTAAAAGACAAATGATTTCACTATCTCCTCATTTGCTTTTTCTCTGTCTCTCTCTCCCTCCCTTCATGTATCTCTGTCACTCAACATTTTCTTTCAGGAAGAGTGACCGGCTCACGATAAACAAAAGGAAAAGGATCTGCTCTCCTCTTTCTATAATTCCCCCTTCACCCTCTTCCTCTCTCACTCCTTGGCTTTCTCAAGCTTGATCTCTCACTCTCCCCTACTCCATCCTGCTCTATCTCTCTCATTCTTTAAATCTCCTTCTCCTAAAAACAAAATCCTCTTAACTCTCCGCCACCTCCTCATCTCCACAATCTAATTACCAAGACCTGCCGTGAAGAGAGGGATGCAGGGAGGTGTGAGAGAGGGAGAAAAAGCAAAAGACAGAGAGGAGAGTGGAGGTTGTTACTGTGGTTGCTATGTCAGTGTTTTTTCACGAGTGGAAAGCACTTTGAAACAGAGGTGAGACAGAGACATAAGAATAGAAGTGGGTAAGATGTGTCATTTTCTGAATATAGTGTCTTTAAAAAGCCATAATTCTTGGATTAAAATAAACAGGATTCATTAGTGTTGGGGCTGCTTTTCCACCAAATCCTTTTCTGGTATTTCACAAATGAAGGTTACACCTAAAAAAACACTTCAAAACAATAAGCAACAGAACTGAACCTATATAAAACAATACATGCACTGTCTATCGGAAAACCTGTTTTGAATACTAGACAGTAAATCTAATGACATATTTAACAGTGCCTTTCAATACCTGAGCTTTTTTTGTATTTTGCTGTTTGCCAAAAAATTACTACAGCCTGACAAATACGGAGGGACGGAAGAGATAAACTGTGATTTGAACACCCAGAAACATTAATAAAACTCGAACTTGTGGACTTCTCAAACTTCCTGGATTATTTCTCATCAGCACCCGAAGAAACAAGCACCGTTTACCACAAGTGTTCAAACTGCTGGTCATGCAATCCATCCATCCATTCTCTACCGCTTAACTTTTTCAGGGTCGCAGGGGGGCTGGAGTCTATCCCAGCTGTCTTAGGGCGAGAGGCAGGGTACACCCTGGACAGGTCGCCAGTCTGTCGCAGGGCTAACACATAGACACAGACAACCAGTCGCACTCACATTCACACCTATGGGCAGTTTAGAGTTTCCTATTAACCTATTCCCCCTAACTGCATGTCTTTGGACCGTGGGAGCAAGCCAGAGTACCCGGAGACTCTCAAGACCTTCTTGCTGTGAGGCAACAGTGCTAACCACTGTGCTGACCTGATCTAATTCAAAGTAAATGTTGTGTAAAACACCAAACGTGAAGATCACCAGTTAAAAAAAAAACAAAGGAAAGAAAACAAAGTCAGATAGCCACGGAGAGGGTAACCAGAAATAGAAAGAACAAAAAGAAAATGTAATAAAAAAAGAAAGACAACTACATAAAGGCATAATGAACAAGAAAAACAAATGAGAGGCCTGACAACGTGGAAAGCAGACAAGGGCAAACTGTAAAGGATTCTGAGACAGAAATGAAGAGAGCGATGCACAGAGAGAGGGAAGGAGAATTTTGGCTGCTTGCGTGGTGACCCAGCGGATATTTCAATCAATTACCATTAATTAGAAATCTCTGATTAATTCTATTTGTTGATTAAGTCAATTAAAACCACAAGCACTCGTTATCGCACAACGAGCCTAATGAATTCCTGTCGACAATTTGTTCCCACACACATATTCCCTCTGCTGCTGCTAATACCGCCTAAAGCTACCCAAACTTTGTTGTTTGCATACTCTTTCCCATCTTTCTCCTCTTTTCTCTTCAACTCTCTCTCCTCATCTGACATTTGTCTTCTTCTTTCTTCTCCCTCTTTCTCATCCTCTTCTTTGTCTCTCTTCATCTTTGTTACAGTTTCATTTCATCTATATGTCTAATTGAATTCACACAAAGACTAAAGTTACAGAGCAAGCACACTCGGCTCCGTCGGTTCGTTGAAGAGCACCTTGACAGACGTCATTATGCAGAAAGCCCGTCCTTCAGGGTTTGGAGGCTGAAACGCTGCTTACCCAACCTTGTCCTCTAAACTCAAGGATAGGGAACATCTATCCTGGTGTGTTGGTCGGGACTGGAGAATCAGTGTACATGGTTGCAGAACAAATCCACAACCTTGCTAGATTTTTTTTTTTTTTACGAGAAGTTAGATTATTGTTCTGGAGTTTTGGTTAATACCAGTGGACGGAATAAACATCAAGTAGTAGGGTTAAAACATCTTGGATCATGTATTGGTTTAGAGTGGGCAGTGTTTCGGTTTTGTTGGATCAGCTCCATCATCTCTTACCTCCCGAAGTACAAGATGTCAAAATTGTCACAAAATGTTAAAAATGGCCAACATTTGACATTTTATTTGATTGTGCAATGGTTGTAATCAGAAAGGGACAAAACATCTCAGGTATCAGCGGACAATATTTAAATATAAAAACTTGTTGTTCCCAGTGACATACAGCATCACTTCCAATGTCATTAACGTTAACTCAAGCTAAACTAAAAAGTAGATCTGAAAAACATTTTAGTTAACAAAAAGCAGGGAACGTTGTTGCTATGAGGCGACCACAGTCACCGTAGTTTTGTATTTTCTAATTAGTTCGTTTTGACATTTTGTTTTTAATTCAGTTTAGTTTCTGTTAGTTTACAGGGTGACTTTTCTTGTTTCAAAATGTTTAATTAAGTTTACCTTGTATTACCTTCAGTGTTACTTTTAGTTTGTATTTTTTTACTTTCATGTATTGATTGATTGATAATACTTTATTTATCCTGAGGGAAATTGTTTCAGAGGTAAGATTAGGAAAACCAGTACAGGCATTACAATAAATAATGGTCAGTTTTAATTTTTTGTTTTAGATAATTCAATTTTTTTTTTCAAACCTAGTTTGGGTTTTTAGTTTGGTTGTAGGCCTTAATAACCTTGATCTGAATAAATAGTCTCAGTAGTCTCAATAGTATCTCAGTTTATTACTGTAAGACAATGACAACAATGTTTGAGACCTTTTGAGTTTTACTTTTGACAGAAAAAGTATTATTCTAGATGTTTACATAAGTGCTAAACATGTCTGACTCTATAATACACAAAAGACTTCAGTATAAATTTGTCACACCTGAGACAATTTGTTGGGTGTGTAGCTAACAGCAGAGCTGTACTGAAACCATGAAAAGAGATAGCTGCCTAGATTACGTTCATCTACTTTCATATGAATAGACATGAGGATTATTTGCCAAGATTAGATTACTGGATAGATTACTGATGCTCACTGTGTATTGACTGCAATGAACGTAGTAATAACTACAGATGCTGCCACTTAAAATGGGCGGCTCATCAGTGACAGGATCATGACGGCTTCCCGAATGAATTCTGATCGATTGCCGGCTGATGGGTGGCCGTAATGATATCCCCCGCCTGTGACTAGGATGATGCAACCACGAGTAGTAACACCGCTAAGCGTCATTGAGTTAAACCAGTAGTAATGTCTTGTGTATCCACCAGGGGGAGCAGTGTGGAGGTGAGTTTATTTATTGACAAGTTTGCCTCAATATATAATTATACTTTTAAAATTTGTTCAGTGATTCTATAATTATGACAGAATCAGCATGTCTATAAAATATTGGTATCGATACATGTTTGCAGCAAATACAATCCAGGTTGTGCACATCAAACAAGCCAGCCAGACAGTGATAATTATTGCTGACTTGTGTATCTGAACATAAAAGCTTAAAATGATTCATTCATTGCACTGCTAATGTTGTCATATAAAATCGGAAATTTGAACACACTTTGATTGCACTAAAATATGTGTGTGTGCGTGTATTCATATCTTTGTGGGGACAAAAAAATTGGAAGTTTATTATACTTGTGGGGACCAAAATCCTGGTCCCACAAGTTTCAAGGCATTTTTGAGACTCAAAATGTGGTTTTAGTGACAGGGATACGATTGGGTTATGGTTAGGGTTAGGGAAAGCATTATGTCAATTAGATGTCCCCAGAAGATACCCGACATGTGTGTGTGTGTGTGTGTGTGTGTGTGTGTGTGTGTGTGTGTGTGTGTGTGTGTGTGTGTTTATTCGTGCCAGACATATTTGGTGCTTTGCTCTAAATATTTCTGATGATTAATAAGGTCAGTGAAAAGCTGCTGTAGAAGTGGACCATGAAGCTCTAGCGCAGTACTAAAACTTTTGGTAACTCTCAGCATTTACACTTTCAAATAAATTAACAGTCATAGCGGCAACGATCAGAGTCATGCCTGCTTACTCAAGCAGTCTGCCGCTAATCTTTGTCTATCACCTTTAACATTTATTTTAATACTGTGGTTGGAAATTTTTGCGCTGTGAAAAGGACACTCGAAATCCAACTAGCACATGTCCCACAAATAAGTGTCCAACCTGCAGTATTTATTTGTATATTCATTTAGTTATAGGTGAAAAAACTCCATGTACAAACAGGTAGCAGGGAATTAACAGTTATTAGTGTTCAACCTGGTCTTTATGAGCACTTATACTCTCTCACTCAAACTTTCACAAAAATACAATTTGTTTTCAACGATGTGGTCGGGAGAATATTAACAGCTGATGCCGATTTCGTACATTTTCTATATCGTTTCTTGGGATTGTGCAATCAAAGCTTTGTCATCATCATATGACCCCCTAGAGCTGATGTAACCAAAGGGATGATATGATGTAACTGTGAGAGCATGTATTTATTTTTTTTACATTTTCAAAATGTAAGTTTTTATGTTTTAATGGGTGAATAGGTTCACAACAAAAGCTATCAACAGAACAGCTGTTTCAGCTTTATTTATATAGCGCCAAACCAAAATGTGCTATGTACTCAGTGCACTTTATATTATAAGGCACTGTCCCGACAAGAATACTGTCCAAAACTATAACTATCCAAGTCAGAGTTTTATTTTTAAGGAAACGCCATCTCCTGGTTACACTCTTCAATTGGGCTCCCAGTGACTGACATTCAGCTGACATCTGATTGTCAGTTAACAGTCAGCCGGCAGTCCTCTGGCTGAAAGTGGCAATTTTGAGTGGCTGTATTTGTATCGGGTAATACAGTTGACTATTAAAACCAGGTTAGACATTATTGTCCTTCACATAATTTCTGTATGGAGAAACAACTGCATCTGGTTACTGGGAGGGCTTTTTAACCTGAATTAAAGGTTTACAGGATCCTAACTGTTTTTATGTTTCCAACTACTCCTCAGTGAACTCTGTGATTGTCTTTCCTTTAAAACACACGTGAAGTTGCTTAACTAATATGCACTGTATCACCTTATAAGATTTCTCCAAATGGGTCACACCACATTATGGAATGAAACTCGATGTAATACTTCCAGTGACCCAGAATCCATCTGTTTTAGGCTCGCTGTTTTTTAACAGCACATATAAATGGGCTCTGAAAGACAGCAGGATTCATTAAGGGCTTTTAGAGCAATTCACTGAAAATGGAAGCAGACAATAAAGTAAAACGTACCTCTCCCACTCACTTTACCGCTGTGTTTGTCAAATTTACGGCAAAACCTGGAAACCCATGTGCATTAGAATATTAAATTAATACTCACTGACAATGTGAGAGCTTGACTCCAAAGTTTGGGTTTTTACTCTGACATCTCTCATGATAAGGACAGAGATCAAAGGTCAGATTGTTGTATGATTTCATATTGCTCGTATCCAAAAAGAGTGATTAGATTTGCAGAGATTACTGCTTACAGTTCATCAGTGTCCATCACTGTTTATGATAATCATAACAACTACAATGAATAGAAAACATATTAAAAATAACAGTTTAACAAGAATTCAACTGTATGGCTGGTACTGTTTCCCCTGGAAGTGCAAATCTATTTGCCTGTGTGTGTGTGTGTTTGTCAGGATGTTGGACCCCATCACAGCAGGATCAGTCTTATCAGATCTTAACGTGTTAAAATGTGATCCTGAAGATGCCAGCCAAGGTTGGAAGTGCTCAAGCAGCGGGGCTATGGGGCTAAAAAAGTGAAAGCATTGCACAGTTGATGTGAACTGCATCTCCTCTAATGCTTTCTTCAAAAATGAATCCATTAAAATGCTCATATTTAGCCATTAAAATAACGTCTTTACAGCCTGATATAAACTAGCACTGTAGCTAATTCATCCATACATAACAACTGCATGGGGGAATTTTTTCCCATCAATTCAATCTAATTTGATCCTGTTAAAACAAAAAATTAAAACATCTAAATCATCTGGAATTCTCTACAGCGTTTTCCTGGTGACTTTTGAAGCAATTTTAATGGAATTATCTGACAAACAATATGACGAGCTGGGAGCTACACCTCATCCAGATGACAGAACTTCTAGTATTTTCTGTATTTTTTCTCAGCATTTGTTAGCAGATATCTGTATCTGTGCATTGTACCTGTATAGTTTATGGAGCTTTTAGATTAGATTTAGATTTACTTATTGTTCTTTCAGAAATTCCATTTGTGCCTTGTGGCGATGGTCTGACAAATATATCCACAATAAAGATATCTCAATTACACACTTTAGTGATACTAACAAGAAGAAAGTGCCACAGTAACATGACCAAAAGTCAAATAAAACTATGTGCGCGTGACACCCCTATCATACCACATCATATCATTTACAGCTGGATTTGTTCAGCAGAGTTATACCACAAGATAAAGAAGACCTCTGGGCACAAGATGGGCTGTTCCCTCCGTCCCAAGGAAGGTCAGATGTATTCACCATGAAGAAGGTGTACTATAACACTGAAGATGTCTCACCCTTTTTCCACCACTTGTGACTCTCAAAGTTGGGTCATACTGCATTATTGCTGACCTGCAATCTTACCATCCATGTTAACAATCCTACTGAGTTTGCTCTTACTGATTACTGAAAGTGAAAAACACCAGGCAATAAAACAAAAAGTTGGGATACTTTCTGCAAATGAACATTAAATAAAACACTGTATACTGTACGCTTATCCACATCAAACTGTCTCGGCTTCTGCATTAAGTATTACCATTGCAATCCTTTTTCATAAATGACAGTGGTGTTTGAGTCCAAGTCAGGTTTTCATCAATTGTATCTAAAACTGTATCTAAATATTTATATGGATTTACAACTTGAATACAGTCACCACCCAACACTACCAATGCTACATCAAAATATGTTTCTTTGGTTACCTTGGTGTTTAATTTAAGAAAACTAGCATCACACCAAGTAATAAACTCATCCAGATATGCAGGATACTTTGTCTTATCTTCTGTGATCAAACCAACAATCTCTGAAAGGAAAATTTAACAAAGACATCATTAAAGACACCAGATGAATTAGTCCCACAGTAATTAGTACACAGAGTAAACAAAGCTGGAGATATGACACTCACCTGTGGTAACAGTGGACGACACTACCACAGTGCGTTAGCGCTGTAATCAGCCAGTCACAAACAACTCAACCCATTAGATGTTTGTGTGTTCTAACCTAGCTAGCACTGGTTTTCCACCTTCTCTTCCAACATACATGGTCATTCAGGGCTTTGAAGAACCCCAACATGGAAGCAGCCAAAAGACTAGCATTGAGGCTGTGAAATGAACAAGTCACATTCATAGGCTGACAAATGTTGGTCTGTCTGTGGACAGATTTCATCCATCACAAGAAAGTCTCTAGTTTAAAACCTGTAATTTGTAATTGGGTTAGAGTGGTCTGCTAGACAGAATATCAGATTATAAATGAAGTCTTTATTTTAATTGGCTGGATCACAAATACAGACTTTAAATAACCAGTAATTGTTTGGCAGTATTCATGCTCACATGCTCAAATCAACATTATTTTATTATTCTGAGTGCAGGCAGTCTTCTCTATCCGTACATAAAGATATGTTGCAAGCTAAAAACATGATGATAAAAATGATATGCAGTCTAATTCTGAAAGTCCCAATATATGGCAAGCCTACCTACAACATGCAGTAACACTGACATGAGGCTGAAGATAAAATACTGAGTGAGTGTTTGATTAAAGGAAAGTTTTAAAAAACACCTCTGTGACAGAAAGCTCTGAAGCCTTCACGTGAAAGTCAAAATGGATTACTGCTGACATCATCAGGTCTTATTATTGTAAGTTATTATCTGAAGTCCTTTTGCCCGCTCGACATGCGGCGACATTTTAGGGATGAAAGCTTTACTCTTAAAATATTCAGCAGCAGTAAACAAATGGAGGATATATGAAGTCTTTGTGAGTGAAAGCATTTACTGTTCTCACTAATGCAGCAGGGAGAACGCACCGCGGCCAGTTAAAACGTTTCTATCAATAAAATCCAATCTGCTTCTGTCTCTCTGTATTTCCCTGTATATTCATCTATTCAACTTTCTCTCTTTTCACTTTTTCTTCCTTTCTTTCTGCATCTCTCTTTAGATGCTGTTCTGTCGCTCTGTGCTAGTGTTGCCAACACTTTCCATTTTCCTCCACCTGACCACTGAGGTGTTCCAGTGTTCTCTTTTCTTCCTCATCCTAAACTTTTATCTTTCCCACCTTTGCCTTTCACCCTGTCTTGTCTTCATGCACTTTTATATGTTGCTGTTATAGCAGATTTAAATTGGTTTGCCTCGTGTCTCTTTCTCTTTCTCGATCACCTTACTTGTGTCTCTGGAGCCCTTTCAGCTTTTTGTCACGGATTAGTGAAATAAATGTTGCGGGATGGAGTCAGTCAAACATCTGAATACTGGAAGGCATGTTAGGCTTAAATGGTCATGGGACTGAATCTTATATAGCTGCTTTCAACTTGGGGTTCAGTACCTTTCCCATATTTAAGCATTGTTTTTTTTCTGTCACTTTATTGTCTCCAAAAAATACGATGAGTGGAAAGTGATGATCCACAATGTCTATCAACTTCAATAAACCCTGCAGACTGGACTCAAAGTATCCCACGATGGCTCACAAACAGTAGTGTATACCATGAACTGAAGGAACGAGCAGAACAGATCAGAACATAAACTGTTGCAAGGTTCTTATATTTCTTCATTTGTGCTTTAAGCAAAAATGCAAGTTGGTATTTATTTATTCAGCAGTCAGTGTTGATCTGTCATGTTTTAATTGTTCGACAGCAGCGATGTGATGAACACTACTAGTGTCAGAAAGTGTCTCTGTCATTCAGCGATCCGACACATATACGTTTTTTAATATGTAGTAATTACTGAGTACCTTATTTTAAATACACCCTGCTTTTCAAGGTCTCCTCGGCTGTATAATGTAGGAATAATATCAGACTGCAGCATCCTTAAATAAATTTGATCAACCTGGTTGGTTATGAAAAGTCTACATGACAATAAAATGTGTCAATTAATCTCCTGTTCTTCCTCTGTCTTCATTACTCTTCACTGGCTCTTCCTCTTTTTCAGTTTGTTTCTTGATGGTTTTCACAGCGACTAAATGATAATTGTCTTCTCCTTTGTCGTGGCCGTGATTTTCTCTTCCATCCTCCTTCCTTTTGTCACTGACCGCTCTTGTCTCTCTCTCGCTCGCTTGCTTTCCTCACTTTTCCGGTGTCTCTCTGCATCCTTTTGTCTTCAGAGCTTTCTTCTGCTTCTGTCTCTATGCTGGTTTTTGATTCTCCCTCTGTCTCGATTCCTTTAGCTGATGAAAGAGCCGAGTGTTTTCTTCTCCTCCTGAGCAGATGAAGATGAAAGTCTGATCTGTTTGTTGACGCCGTTACCGTGGTAACGTCTCACCTGTTTGCTCGCCTTCAACCCCTAACGAGCAACTCTTAACGAGAAAACACCTCTTCAAAACATCAACAAGCGCACGAATCAAACACACACGTACCGAACCGAGGCATAAACACAAACAGAACTACAACTAAGAAACACACAGAGACGGGCATAATCAAAAGACACACAAACACACAGCAGCTTGTGTTCTTGGCAGGGAGTCGGTGGATCTTTAATCCTCATCATGCAGCAGGTATCGATATCAGAGCCTCGCTGTCACCTTCTATTAGCTGCCTGAGAGACACTGAGGGAGGGGAGGTGGGCTATGCATGTTATGGAGAGAGGTGTTCACAAAAATATACAACCAAAGGATGGATATATTCAAGCGATTCAGTGAGTAATTAATTCAGGCTTTAAAACCTCCCGATTTCAGACATCTAATCGAGCAAAGAAGCAAATGTTTAAGGGGCAAAAATGGCATCTGGGCGAGACAATTTATAAGAGAAAACTTTGCAAGATCTTTCAAGAATGGTCATTCACGTGATCATTGGTCCTCTGTTTGAGAACAAAATCTCTGCCTGCCTTTGAAGCATTTCTCAGCATCGTAGCCAGCAAGAGTAACTTTTAATGTGAAGCAATGTCTCATTAACCCTCTGAGGTCTAAGTTGTCAACACTATCTCTAACCCAAGGCAATCAGAATATATATTTTTTTGTAATTAAATAATTCACCCAAGTCGTTGCAAACACAAAATAATCATTCTAAATAAGACACAGCAAAAAAGCTGAAATGCAGTAAAGATGTAGGTACTAAAGTATTTCTAGCAGCAATGTGCAGACATTTTAGCTTGTTAAGACAATTCAGTGCTGTCAGGCATCTAAATGCCTCCAAACTGGACAAAAAGCTGAAACAGAACTAGCCACAGAAGTCGCATAACAGATGGTACGAGCCCGACAGAGGCCTGACCTCAACATCATGGAATCAGCCTGGGATTCAGAAGACAGCCTAAATCCACAGAACTCCAGAAAGTTCTTTTCGAACTGTATACTTGTTGAAAGAGTTACTGATCATATGCCTGTAAAACCTGTAAAGTGGGAATTTTGTAAGAGGTACAGGGGGAAAAAACTGAAGTTCACATTGTGTGCAAAAATGCTCAAATTCAGCAGTGTGAGGTTTTCAGATGGAGTTGGAATCTTCACCCTGGCTGCCATGTATAGGTTTACTGCCAGTTTTTTGCTCTGGCAATGAGAGTACTTGCGACTGCCACAAAATATCAGGACTTGATAAACCCAAACTGGGTACCCGGGGCAAAACTGAACTGTGTTCTGCTCCAGAGATCCGTGACGGTCTGGAGTCCTGGGTAAGATGCCAGATTTGCCAAGTTTGTAATCCAGTCTTGTATGGAGTTGTCATTTAATTATTTCTATATAATTGTTTAAATACACGTGAGGTGGTTCGAATACATGTGAGGAGCATGGTGTTGAAAATAACAATGATATGTTGAATAAGGGGAGCTTTATGTAAAGAGGGTTTACAGCTCTTCATTTGGCTCTGTCTCTTTGTCTAAAAAAGGCCCCGTCCAAGCCACAGCAGATAATGTCACAGTGTTTCGAGGTGTATTAAGTGGAAATGCATAGCGACTCCATTTTAAATTTTTTGAAAGGAAAGAGTAGGATTCATGTATACATACATAGAGACAGAGACAGGCACATGACACATGTAAGTTGTTTTGGAATAATAAAGTATATCACAGAGAATCGTTGTAATACAGAATTGTGTGCTGGTTTAGAATAAGTCGGGATATAGGTGGGTATGTGTGGACATAAAGGGGGTATGGGTCATAAGTCTTTGAAAGGGAGAGAAAGGGTGGACTTGTGATATGGTGTGTGTGTGTGTGTGTGTGTGTGTGTGTGTGTGTGTGTGTGTGTGTGTGTGTGTGTGTGTATGTGTGTACGGGTTCGTACTATCCTGGTGGGGACCAAAATCTGACTTTTACTATCCTGGTGGGGACTTTCTGCACCGTGGGGACCAAAATCCAGGTCCCCTCGGGGTTGAAAGCAATTTTCACACTCAAAATGCGGTTTTACTGTCAGGGTTACAATTAGGTTATGGTTAGGTTTAGGGTAAGGGTTAGGGTTAGGCATTCATTTTTAATGGTTAGGGTTAGGGTAAGGGGCTAGGGAAAGCATTATGTCAATGGGATGTCCCCACGAGGATAGCAAACCAGACATGTGTGTGTGTGTGTGTGTGTGTGTGTGTGTGTGTGTGTGTGTTCTAGTGTGGTGGGGGGTTAAATTGGCAAGAGGAAAGAAAGCTGAAAATAGAAATGGCCCAACGAGGAGGGTGGGAGGGCCGGAGGCCAAAGAGCATGATTAGAAGGGTCTGTGGGGGGACGAGGGGTCCATGGGTAACAGTAGGGGAGGACAGGTTCATCTACTATCGACGGCAGGGGAGAGAGGGAGCAGCTGAACAGATAGCAGCACCAGGAGAAAGAAAGAGATGCGCTAAGGACGACAGAAAAAGAGTAAATGACAGTCAGACACAAGGAACAAGGGGAGACAGGAAAAGCCCGAAAAAAGGACAGTCGAGAAAGAGATAAGGAAAAAAGAGATGTAAATGGAAATAGAGACAGGTAGGGAGATAAGACACAGAGGAGGTTCACTTCAGAGGAACGAGTTAAACACTCACACTCGTATCCACCTATCTGTGCGAGCATCTGTGTGTGAATGTGTGTGTCGAGAGGTCGCCTCCTAACAGTGTGTGTCTGTCTGACAAAAGAACTGACTTTGAACATGGATACTTATCCGTTTCCGAGACAGACAGAACGAAAGTCAGCTCGACTTATAGACAGATGCATCTACTGCGTTATTGTCTTTATACTATGGAAGAACAAATGTTTTTCCTACAATATCGACATTCCCAATCCTTTTTTAAGGAAACAATTCTTTCTTAATCAGAATAAAATCCTGTCTTTCCTTGAGGCTGAAACAAGTTGTCAATCAACAGAAAAAATGATGCCCTGAGAAGAAATTAGTGAACAATCATTTAACAGATTTTAAAAGCAGTGCACACATATTGAATCAGTACTGTGCAGTGAAAACTGACTATTTCTTTTTTTATGTTTATCAAGTTTTATTGATTTGTTTTTTTATGTTTGTTTTGAATTCCTGTAAATAAGAGTGATTTAAAAAAATAATTCTGGTATTTTCTAGTCTTTTTACTGATTAATGTACCAGGAAAAACAACCACTTTCTTTTGGTTTGTGTTAGGACTTTTGATCTGACTGCACTGATGATACTAAATGTAGCCAATTAGATGAGCAAGAAGCTGCGTGAAACCCACTGGCAGGCAACATTTAACTTTCAAGAAAAAGCTGTCAGTGTGTGAGATTCATTTTTAGCCCGCATACCTGTACACACTGGAGAGCAGGTGTGTATTTGTAGCTGTGAGTGCTTTCCACTGTGCATATGTGAGACCAAGTGTGTGTGTACATGTGTGTGTGTGGGTTCAGTCTATTAATTCTTGGTGTGTCCAGGCCCCACAGCGTTTCTACTACAATAGAGAGTCATCGGAGGCCCAGGGCCTGCCGGAGGAACGTCTGGCTGACGCCGTATCTTTAAGGAGCATTAATTCAATTAAGAGCCAGGTTATAGACAGCCAGGTGGAGGAGGAGGGGTGGCAGCTCAGTGCAAAAAAAGAAAAAAGAAAAAGAGAGAGAGAATGGGACAGAGAAAGACAGCTGATATTTAGGAAGCGCGGACGATACCAAAGACTGAAAAATACGGACTGAAATCAACTCACTTCTTCTAATAAACATTTCAACAAGGTTTAAGCAGTGGAAGTGACACACTGAAACACTCCCTGTTAAGGTTTCTCCTTCACCTTGTTAGTAGAGCACTTCACTTGGTTACTTAACTTCTCCCTTAGCAGTAATCTACACCAAAAGACTGAAACATTACAGCTGTGGCGTCTACAGTTTAAAGACAGCATCCAGGGCTGGGCACCTCTGGCATTCTCCCGGTGGGCCAATGCAATTTTGGCCAATGGGCCGGTTTAAAGGACCAGCCGTGCAAGCACCAATAGCAGCTCACTCGTTCATTTTCATTACTGAGAGTGGATTGCCCAATCAAATCTATTAGCAGCAAAGCAAGTGATGAAGGTGTTGTGAAAACTTTTTGTGGACAGCTTCATCTGCAGGCAGTTGTTCTTGAACTCTGGAACCACTGTGCTGACTACAATAATAGACTATATAACATTTCTATATTGCAGAAATGTGTCTGAACTGTACATTTACCTGTGAGGATGCATATGTATTTTCTCAATGTATGCTTTTGTTTTTTGCATTTGTGTGTGTGTGTGTGCCCGTGCGACCCCTGCCGACCCCCACTGCTTTCTCATATAGCCCTACAGTAATAGGTTGCAGTGCAGAAATCGAACCCATTTACGCGTCCCAACACCAAAAACAGACAAATGATCGCTAAAATGGAGTCGACTTCTCTTAAAATTGAGCCCCCTTTTCTCTCTCTCTTTCTCTCTCACTCTCTCTCTCCATACAAATGACTGCTATCAATATTTCCAATCTTCATTTCTCCAGAAGCTCACGGCCTCTTTCTGCCAAAAATCAATGGCTTCCCACTGAGAGCTGTGACAAGGATCAAAAGTGAGAGGCTCACTTTCTTCAGATAAACTCTCGTTTCTGTACAGTTTCATCATTTAAGCAGCCAGTTTGTGTTTTGCATTCACATCAACTTTACAAAAAAATTGACCCAAATGGCGTTATTTTTTTGTGACGAGAAGCAAAGATAGTTTGTGCTTTTTGGAGATTTTTCATTAAACATTGGCAATCAGTAACTTCCATCCTCTGTGCTGGAAGAAGAGCCTCGCACACAGAGGGATGCTGGGAGTAAAAACTGTGTTTGCTTCTATGTTTTTCTGTTTTTCTAATGAGATAATCAAGTTATAATCACTGGCATGTTTTATCCAGTGATCCTTTAGTAGTACATTCCTTTAAAATATGCTTAATAGTTATTTCTATTTATATTTAAACCCTGCCCAGGTTTTTTTTTACATTCCTAGACTTGAAAAAAGGTTCCCTTGTGTAGTGGTCGTACACCACAATAGAGCTAGTAACGATGTATGTTCATTTAAGTTAGATGCTATCGACATGCTCCCTCCTAATAGGTGTTGATAAATAAGACTACTTACATAACAAATTGTGAAGCCAAAAATGATGATGATTGAAAGTAAGCCCTTACAGGACATTTCATAACTAGTTTTGGACACTTTAGAAACCACATTTATTTCTGTTTACTAGAAATATTAAAGCTATCTTACCACTCAGATCGACTTCATGAGGTATGACTAGGTGGGTCATTCCAAGGTTCTATCGCGCTCTTATGTATTCCCTTTGTACACTCATCCCGAGGCGTGAAATGCACAGTTACATGCATACATGCAAGGTGCAAAAATATGCTCACTTTACAAACTTTCCCAACTTTTTAGGCCTAAGCTCAAATGAATAAAGATTATGTGCATACACAAACACTCAGAATGGGACTGCTGATTCTTTTGCGTAAAAGCTGTCACAACCAAAGAATCTGAAAGGTTACAAAAAGATTAAAGTTCTACATTCTTAATCACACGAAAGCAACTTTTTTGTTTCAGTAGGGCTGTTTGTCTAGTCGTGCTTTCATTTCTTTGTGTTACTGCAGTCAGCTATATGTTTTTATGCATTCATTTTTAATGCATGCCTCTGCCTGAGTCTCTTTATTTGCATATTCCAGTCCATCTGTGTGTGGAAAAGTGTGTGTAATTTAACTGTGCAGCATTTGTGAGCATAATTCAAACGTATATGAATTAATGTACTTCTGTGTGCATGCAGTTCTATATCAGTGGGTACACTTACACGGTGATTGTGTGCATTTGCGTGTGTGTCTCTGGTTGTCAGTCACACGGCAGGGCTAGGCTAATCAGCGCAGCTAGCTGTTCGCTGTGTGATGTAGGCTGATTAATATCCTGTTAGTGTCCCGTGGCTTTTAAGGTTAACTGCTGTTTCCTCTATACATCCATCGCTTCAAAACAGCCCTGCTTTCATTTGGCCTCATTAAGACGATGTATTACTGTACTTAGCAACAACACAAAGACACACACACACAGTCACAATGTTTTTTGTTAATGCTCGCTGTTGATTTGCCAAAGCTTTGTCACATATTTGCAAAAGTTAATGAAGAAAAGTGACAGTGGACCTCAGACAGAACCTCTGAATGCTTTACTCACACACACACACACACACACACACACACACACACACACACACACACACACACACACACACACACACACACACAGTATGTATCTATTTGCTGTCACTTTGTTATCTTGTGTCTTTGTTTCTGATGATTTGTGTTTGAAAACTGTCTGTTGTTACTATCTAACACTGGTGGACCGAAAGCAACTACATGTAAGTTAGTTTATCTAGATTCATATTTGTATACAAAGTCAAGTAGTTGAATTATTTTGTTGCTGTTTTTGTGCCATTAAATACAGAAGCTGGTTTACCAAAGGCAAGAAATGTTATTTTGAATAGTGAACTTGGTAACCTTTTGGAATAAACTCAACTGATTGGCTTTTTCTTTAGTCATTTAACTAGATACTCATGATATACACACTAATATCAAGTAAAGTATTAGTTCAGGCAGAGACGAGTGATGTTTCCACCTGCAGTAATTTATAAATGGACACGTGTGGGCAAACTAAACTGAAGACTACACTGGATCATATGATTGCTACTCATCTGTCCATCTTGGCCAACTATACACCTGAAATAGAGGTTTTATTACCCAAAATTAGACTTTATAAAAGTTCCAACATTGAAAAGGTATTTATAGTATTTAGCAGCAGGTGATACAGCATAAAAAGCCATGCTGTGTCACCTGCTATCTGTTCTTATTCAATTGGAGCATTAATACCATCAACATATCGTCATATTAATCAACGGATGCGCCAACGCAAACTGGGTTTTGGTGTTAAAAAAGTACAGTGACAAGATTACGTGTAAAAGGTGACAATTCAGACATTTTTTTCTGAGTGACCTTGTTGCATAAGAGGCCCTTTCTTAATGTGCAATATATAGGGAGGAGAAAACCGCTCCTCGTGTCTTATTTTTTGTGCTTGATATTGAAATGAAGTGGCTGCACCTGAGTTTAGAAAACAGCTGAGGTTTGGTAAAAAAAACCCTTAAAACTTTCAAACCAATGAGCATTATTTGGGGATTACGGTCACACGCTTTTTGCCCTGTTTAGTAAATCATGCCCTGTGTGGAAGGTGTCACACCAAATATATTATCAGTAAGTTATCAAACCACACTCATCTTCATTTATTGTGATTTCAGATACACATCTGTAAAGTTGGTGGTCTGACTATAGTACTTCTCTGTAGGATTACATTTAGTCACGAAACAAATCAAGGGAGTACTTTGCTTAATGAAGGTGTACTGAGAAAAAAGTTTGCCATGATGAAATAAAAGAGCTTGATATGTAACAACTGACTGCTGTAGGTTTCTACTTTTAGACTAATATAATTCTAATTTAACTGATATTGAGGCAAACATCAGAAGAGACAAACCGAGACACTTTCCTTCCTACCTTGAAGCTCTGGAGCTGCTCTGAAGCATCCTTGTCCTGTCTGAGGCAGGAGTTAAAGATGAGGAGTTCAGTGTCTCGCAGCCACGCCTTCAGCTCCTTGATACGGGCCTCCAACTGCTCCAGAAGTGAGTTGGTAAGTGGGGACAGAGCTGATCGAGGGTTTTCCACAGTGACACCTCGACCTCCAGCCAGCTGAGCTTTTATGTTGGACGACTGGTTTTGCTCAGACCTACCGGGTCCTGAATGCTTGGAGAGGATTTTCTGAAATAAGAGAGAAGAGTCGGGGAAAAAAAAGGAAAAAGTCAGGCAATTACATTGAGGACTCCTTGTTATGTCAATACTCCATCATGTAAAGTAGCATATCAATCAATACTCACACAGCCATTAATCATCTACCTTTAGAAATGTGCAGATCAATAAAAGGGAAGTCATGTATTCAAGGCCTAGCTGCAAGTGTGAAGATTACATTTTAAGTAATGCCATTCATGTCAGTGCTGCTGTTCAAGATGTAATAATATAATCATAATGTTCTTGTTGACATGAGATCTTGTTTACATTGGGGGGTGGGGGGGGGTGTCACAGAGGTTGCTGGTTTGCTCTCACATACAATACTGTACAAGTTAACTGGAAATTAAAAGTAATTTCATTTGATCTAATGCTCTACTGATGCTGCAAACACAGACTGTGCATGGATTTACAGCTGACAGGTGCTACTGGAAGGTTAAACTGGAATATTTCCCACCCAGTCACAGATCAATCAGTGATATCGTACAGTCCCATTGGTAATCGTTTCAATTGCTAGTTTCAGAGTTGAGTTGACTTCAAACTTGGACTGTACGTCATCATATGTTCTAATTCTTGCATAAAATGTCTTGTAGAAAGGTAACATTACTTTGCTGTATGTCTCTCTATCTATAATTATAATATTTCTCACATTTCTGCATTTCTTGATGTAAGAAAAAATCTTTAAAGTTTTATTTTTATATAACAACACGTTTAGACAAAGTTTCTAATGGTGTTATCAAAACTATCAATTAGCTTGTTGTCATCACAAACCTTCTGTTGGGAATGAATAAAACTATGGGAATATGTCTGGTGTTTTTCCAGGTGCAAACAGATCAGCTGCTAATTCAGAGCTTCTAGCAGCTTCTCCTACAGAGTTGTGATATTCACACCCAAAACAAAACATCATTTAGACACAATACAAACTGAAAGAGGGTTTGGCGCGGAGCAATCACTGTTTCAAATAGGAACAACTGAAAACAACAAGAGCCTGACTCAAAGTGTGTGTGTGTGTGTGTGTGTGTGTGTGTGTGTGTGTGTGTGTGTGTGTGTGTGTGTGTGTGTGTGTGTGTGTGTAATAAGCACTGCAGAGTAATTTTCAAACCCCTGTTGATCACACAGTAAGCCGCTGAGAGAGACTATTCTCCAGTTGGATTTCAACAAGTGTGTGTGTGTGTGTGTGTGTGTGTGTGTGTGTGTGTGTGTGTGTGTGTGTGTGTGTGTGTGTGTGTGTGTGTGTGTGTGTTTCTTAAAAGGGCTCATCAATACAAAACAAACAAACTTGTGATGGCCACCAATCAGACCAGGCCATGATATCAGCAGTAACATTCGGAGTGCAACATGCCAAAGGAAAATAAATAAATACGTTCTTCGTTTTTTAGCTTTAGCTTCAATTTGCATGTAGGAAAGTAAGATTTACTATACAGCTCTAAGGGGTATGAGTCCAAAAGAGTAGTCTTGTCAAGTCTAAATCTTCCAAAGTTGTCCTTCTACATTTCTCCAATTTGGACACTCTCCAGTTTATTTAATCTCATACATAGAGAACAATTGATTGATAAAGACGTAGCGCTAATGCTTTTGTTAGGCTATCTTCATGTTGCCATTACTAATTATCTAATACCTAATATTTTCTCTTTGAATTTTTTCTTGCAGGAGCAGCTCAGTAAGGCTGACCTCACTGCATAACGACATATGTTCTAATCAAAATGATCACTGAAAACCGCTGAAAAATGACATCACTACCAGAACCAACTCCGTTACGTAAGCCACGCTCAGAAAACCCACAAAAACACTTTGCTGCTAGCAGTGTGCAAATAGGGAAGAATAATACATGAACAGTTTGTCAGGATTAGCAGATAGAAAGATCATACTGCCATGTTCACTTTACTAGAAGAAGTTATAATAACAGTGATTATTCTTTAATATACGCTAGGAACAGTTTGTGTCTTAAGGTGTCACCAATGTCACAAAACATCCATACACTCAACAATGTTGCATTTTCACTTTGAAAACAAACAAACAAACAATTTTATTGTTTGCTTTTAAAGTTTTAAATGGCCTGGCTCCTACTTACCTGGCAGACCTTCTACACTTATACACTCCACAACGTTCTCTCAGATCATATGACCTGTCACTCCTTGCTGTCCCCATGTCGAGACTGACACACCGGGGCTTTCGCTGTTGTGGCTCCCATGTATAGAATAAGTTGCCCCTCCATATTAGGCTGGCATCAACATTTGATTTTTTTTTCCAAGGCATTTTAGGAGTAGTACCAGAGTTAGTTATTTTATTATTCATCTATTTATTCATGTTTTAATATTTACTTATTCATTTTGATCTTTTCTCATTTATTTATTTATTTTATTGTGATTTAATTTTCTTTGTCTGTTTAATACATGTTTTTTTTTAACTTTTATTACTGTTTCTTACTGGAAAGTACTTTGGTCAATCATGTTGTTTTATAGTGCTCTATAAATAAAGTTGGATTGGAGCAATTTTAAACTAATAGTAAGCAAGAAAGTTGAGTTCCAAGGTTTGGTCTTATACTACATCATTCTCAGCATGTAAAATACTACAAACACAACTACTACATCCTTCCATGTTTCCAAATAGCTGGCAGACCAGAAGTAATTCTCTTTTCATACCTTTTGGTTTCTGCAGTGGAAGCTGTACTCTGTATCTTGTCCTCTTCAGGGTTCATAACGCATTGTTTGGAAAAATTTCAAGGATCAGATAGCTGTTATCTTGAAGTTTCCACTATGACTGTAACAAGCAGCCATGGCAGGAATAACAGAACACAGAGTTGCTCCTGAACAAGCCCAATGTGGGTTTCTGTTGTTAATTTGCATATATATATATATATATGTGTTGATACAAAAGATACTGAGTCATTAGTATAGGAGAAAGCACTTTAGCTGAACTCTGGCAGGTAAAACCAACCCATTAGACAATGAACAACTGCAACAATAGGACCCCAAACAGTCAAGTGCGCAGTTAGCTTTGTGCTAAGATCATGAATGTCTTCTTAATTTGAAGGAGAGAACAAGAAACAGAAAGAGAAACGAGAGCAAGATAGCTCATATCCAAGGAGGATTAGCTGTCATCAAGGATGTAATTTAAGAGACATAAAGAACATTTTCCCAAGACAGCAGGCAAAAACATTTTTTCCTAAAACATACATCGGTGAACATATTCATATCACAAGGCAAGACAACCAGCAGATCTCCAAATATTTGTTTGTTTGCTAAAGAGCTGTGAAGCCTGATTCTCAAGCTTAAGCTCAAGCTCATTTTATTCCTGTCAGCTCTGCCTCCACATTATGTGTATAGTATCCAGTGTATGTACTGTAAATATCCATACACATACAGTTTGACCTTGAACAGATGCAAAACCCCCCCCAAAAAAATCTGGCTGCCAAAAAGCATGACAGAAAAGATGAAAGCTAATTTACAATCTCTTTATTTCTTCATCATTCAGGTTGTGTGTGTGCGTGTGTTTGCTATGTCATAAATTCTTCATAAGGCCAGGATAGTTCAGAGGCGAGACACAGGACATCAATTCCAGTTAATTCCCAATTTGTGTCAGAGCACCAGATGCCGACGCGAGCACCGACAGGCCCGTTAATACGCCACTGAGCCGCCAGGTTGGAAGGGTGAGGAGAGAGCAAAGGCCCGAAGGAGAAGAAGACAGAAAGACAAAAACAAGTGAGACCTCTGACATATTTAACATAAGCTAAAATTTAGCACTGCAAGAAATAGAGTGATGAAAACTAAAATGAAAAGAAAACAGGGAAACAAATGACAGAGGTAAAGGAGGAGAAATAAATGTGATTGGGAGGAGATAGAAGAAATAGAAAGACTGAAAGTTTGGGGAGGTAAAGAGTGAAGACAGAAGAGGCCCCTGTTCATCCTGCTCACCTGGCGTTATTATTAAGAGTGCACATTCTTCTTAATAGTGTTGATACAACAGGTTGTGTTTTGGGAGGACATGGAACCTTGAAAAACAATGAAACCTTTTTTTAATCAAGAAAGAATTCTTTACGCTTCAATCCAACATCGGAAGTATCAGAAAGAAACCTGAGCTTCCGGGGAAATCGCGTTCAACAAAGGTAGTACATAACGAACATAACTCATCACATGACATAAACAGAAAATGAAAAAGTAACAAAAAAACTTCCCAAGCAAAAAAAAAACTTTTACAGTCCTCAGCACTGCCATTAATAAAGACTTTGTTATAGGTTGTTTTCGGTAGCGTGTTATTTTTTGTAAACACCAGAGCTCAGAAAGTTGTCACTTAATTTTGATAAAAGTTTGTAGGGGTGCAGAGTGGGGTCATGTTAACATCAAAAAAGGTCAACTTAATGATTTATTGGCAGGAAATCAAAAAAAGACTTATTACTTAGAAACTATGATTCTTAAAAAGTGTGGTGGTGGTCACAGTTGGCCTTTGACCTTTACTTCAAGATCAATAGACTGATCTGAAGGTCAAAGTGATAACAATGCTATACAGAGCTGTTTATAACCAACTAACTTACCAACTAACAACATATGGGTATACAGGGAATGCTATATGAGGGTTCTAAATATCACATTACTTTGGACCTCTGACCTCTTCTTCAAGGTCAACTAAGGCCAAATTTGTCTTTTATCTTTAAAACTATGCTGAACATTTTTACTGCCTTTGTTTGTATTGGCAGCATTTAGGAAATGATGCTGGTGTATGGGGATTATAAACAACACATTATAGGCTGCATCATATATCATATCACATTTGACCTCTGATCTCACTTTTACATTTCACATCTGCCTTTTATTCAAGTCGACCGCGAAATGTGTTATATCTTTAAAGAAAGGATTGTCAAGACAAAGAGAATGAGCTGCCTAATTAGTTCGAAATACATTTATAATATTATTATACTCATTACCTACTTAATTTTTATATAAAAATACAATGCTATCCCCTTAAAAGTGAATATTGGCAAGAGAGTGAGCTGCCTTGGCTTATGTTTAAAGTTGGTTAACATAGTATGGTTATGGCTATGGACAATTATCTTGGGGATCGATGTTAACTTATAAAAATTATATGCATTAAATCAATAGTAGGATTATTATTAGATATGTATTAAATATAATCTGCGCCACTACATATTTATATATGCATAGTTGTCTGAGCCAGTGCTGCACAGTATGTGTTATGGCAAGCAGACAGTTTTGTCTTATGGAGTGTATGTTAAGTCCCTGCTCCAATGGCAATGATGTCAGTTACCCACAATCATATATGGAGATGACAGGACCTGAATAATATAGAGCTTAACTGCGTAAGAGAAGCGTTTTCATCATGTGGGTGGGAAGGCGATGATGGGAAAGATTCCCATGTTTACAACTTGTGCTTACTTCTGTCATCTAATTACTCAAGATGCCAACCTCTAGTCTCTTTACTCATTAGTGATGATTTAAGCTAAACACTAAGAACCTGCAGGAATGGACAGCTGTGGCGTTTTTTGGGCATTTGGTTTTTCAAAAGCTGTTTGGTTTCAGTTCTGGTAACTGTGACATGCTAATGGGGTGTCCACATACTTGCAGAATTAGAAGAGGTGACGGATGAAGGAAAACCAGGAGAGCGAGTGAGAATGTGAGATTAAGAGCCCCCAACCTGATGACACACACACAATCTTTAATGCATGCGTGGGAAACGGCATTCAGAGTCCAAATGCCTCCCCGTCAGTAACAGAAGTTTAATCACAGTCTGGTTACTGTGGCGGAAATACACACGATGCAGAGAGAGAGGCAGAGAGAAAGACTCATCTGTTGCTGTTGTTTAATTTCTAAAATTGAATCCGTTTCAGCAAGGTTGATACATATGTTAATGCACACACACTTCCAATAACTTTTATGAGTGAGGCAATACTGTGTATGTGTGTGTGTGCGTGTGTGTGTCATCATTAGGGACTACAAGGAAATGACGCGCACACACGCAGATGGTGTTTGCTCCTCTGTTGCTTCTCTCTGTTTGTGTGACGTGCCACTCGGTCGACAGGAGACGGTTTGTTTCTTCGGAGGAACAAAGTCACATCGCTGCAATTTCAGCCTCCTGACGAGCCGTCGCCAGCTGTCACCCCACCGCAGACCTGGAATTAATCACCACGCCGAGGTACAGACAAACAACTGCCACCAACGTACCCATTAGCAAAGCACATGGAGCTCACTTCAGTCCTTGGAATGACCCAAATACAGTACAAGACATACAGATGAAAGTTGTTTCAGGTGGTTCAAATCTATTTAACTTTTTCACAATGAATATCAGGTGACCTCCAGTTGGCCACGGACACTTTGGAGAAAAAAGCTGAAGAAAACTACTAATTAAGCGATATGTGAAATCCGCGAAATAAACAACTTTATTTTTTACAATTATTGTAGATATTTTAAGGCTGTAAAAACCCTCACTACACTTTTCTCAGACAGGCATGAACATTTTCACACTTTTCTCTCTTGTTTAAACACTCTCAAAGTTCAAACCTTTGTACAAAAATAAGTCCAGTATTATAGAATGAAAAGGCACCCATCAAAGGCACCTTTGACGGTGCAAAACGTTTCATCATTGACCATATTGTGTTTGTTGGGGAGAAAACTTACAAACATACAGTACAGCACTTCAGAGTCACACTGCTAGCGATCGAAGATTTATGTAAATTTGACAAGCTGAACGCATTCTGTACTATACAGGAGACACAGCATGAGATTGATTGACAATGGTCTACAGCCAATCAGGATGTAGAACACAATGCACTGTAAAAAAAAAAAGAAAGAAAAAAAAAGCATGAAAAATTGCACAAAAAAAATCAGCGAGGCCGCGAAAGGTGAACGGTGTTATAGTGAGGGACCACTGTATGCAATTATAGATAAGTAGATGTATTATCATCAATAGAAGTTTAGGGTTCTGCTGACAAATGCAGCACTTCATCTTCAGGGGTCATTAATGTTCAACCACCAACAGCAGAAATGTCACCAGAGAGATCACCAGTCACTACCTCACAGTGCAGAACTGCACTCTCCTCTATCTTATCCAGGGGGACACCAAGGCGCTAAAAAGGCCAGCCAAGAGATGTAATCTTAACTTCTCCAGCCCAGGAGTTACCCAGAAGCCATCCTTGCAGGATGCCCAAACCACCTCAATGCACGCCTTTTGATGTGAAGGAGTAGCAGTACTACCCTGAGCACCTCTCAGATTGCTGAACTCCTCATCCTATCTCTAAGTTTTGCTTTCATTCCCAGCTGTTTGTTTAGCACAACGGACCAATGCACCGTCCGCACCATTGCAGCCTTGACGCCACTCATGAACAGGACCCCGAGATACTTAAACCCCTCCACTTGGGGCAGTCACTCATCCCTGACCCGGAGTAGACACTCCACCCTTTTCCGGCAAAGGAAAACTTGGCTGCCAACTGCTCCAGTCTGAGCTGGAGACCATCACAGTGATGAAGGAAACAGAACCACATCATCTGCAAAAAGCAGAGATGAGATTCTAAGAGCAACAAAGTGAAAACCTTCTGCCACTTGGCTGGACTTGTCCATAAAAACTATGAACAGAATCAGTGACAAAGGGTAGCTGTGAAAGAGTGAAACACACACCAGGATCGAGTCCAACTTATTACTGGCAATGAGGACAAAGCTCCTGCAACGGTCATAAAGTGATCGAATGGCACACATCCCGTACTCCCAAAGCACCCCATACAGGATAGCCAGAGGGACTTGGTCTATGTATCAAAGTACATAATTTGTGACTCATTGTGTGCCTTTCATCAAAAGCACACACTGATAACTTGCCAAAAAAGTTTGATTCCTCAGAAGAGCTTTTCTGGTTGATATGGACCAAAATATTAACTCAAAGCTTTATCTTCAGATTTTTGGGATCTCAGAAAAATAAAAACTGTTATTCCTACACTGGTTTTCTTTAGTGTGTGTGCATGTCTTCAGAGCCGTTACTGTGTCCAATGTGTATTAGAAAGAAATAAAGCATGGCATACTTTATGGCGAATGTGTTTTCTATTTTCTAAGTCACCACTGTATGATGTGTCCATTTAAAGTCATAGATTGATCTGTCTGTCTGTCTGTCTGTCTGTCTGTGCATTCCACTGCACAGTTAAAGGCCATGGTAGCAGCAGGGCTCCCTAATTGAGACGACACTAATTATCATCTTCATGTTCTAGATTAGATCAGTGCTGATTAGCCTAAAATTAGACACACAGACACACACACATAGAAACACAGACTTATATGCACAGTCTCAACGGAGTATTACTGTGATATACTATCTCTGTGGCCATGGCCATGGTGCCACAGTTGCACTCCTGTATCTTCTAAAACTTGGCTCTACTGTGTCATACAGTGTGTGTGTTACCTCCAGCTGTCTCCACATGTGTGTCAGGTTGTGTATTTTGCAGTGGAAGCTGCTCGGTAGTTCAGTGCCACTCCTCTTCAGAGACTCGGCTCGGCCCAGCAGGTTGGTCTTTCTGCTCTCCATCATCATCAGCTCAGTGTGGCTGCTCTGGATAAGGAGGACACACGTATGAACAGATAAAATCCAACTTGACATTTAACTCTTTTTTGGAAGCTGTGTGAAGCACACTAGTTAAAAAAACAAAGTCAGGATTCATTAATATAGCCTTAATTAATGGTACCACACTGACTGGGCATTTATGTTCGTCCCACTCCTACATGTTGACCTTTAAACTGTGGCCACCAATTTTCCTTCCCTTTGAAGGAGACTGCTCCATATTTTTATTCTTGAACTCTATTAGAATTACCTTGCTCGATACTGCATTCAAAATAATCCTTGTTTATCTCCTACTCGATCTTTGTGCCGGCCCTCATTAATTTGCTGTCAGCAACAAGCTGTTTTAGCTCCTTTCCCTTTGAGGTCACCCTCCTTTTAAGCCAGCTTTCTTTTTATTGGCTGCCCCTTGTAAAATTAAGGTTTGTTCATCAGGTCGGTGGGGCTGTGTGTGCCTGAGATAATTATATTAGGAATACCTGATCTTATTTGCAATCTGAAACAAAGTATTAAGAGTAAATCTGAGCTATTGGCTCATACGGATTACTTGCACATATGATGACTTTAACCTGGCACATAAAAAGCCACTTTAAATATGGGTGTTACTTGCATAGCTTCAACCACACCTTTAATGCACTTTACAGTGTTGAAATAATTGATAATGTGCTTAACCAGCTTGACTTGTCCAGCACCAACATTTTAAAATGCAGTATGGCTGTGTAATTCACCGCTGTTGATTAGTACATTCAAAATCACGTTCCACATTTCCACATATAACCCTATAGAAAGCTATCCTGTCCAGTTTAATGTTTTAAAGTCATTAAAACATCAGCATATTTACAGTTAACCTTTTTTCTTACCATTTACAGGTGTGGGCACACAAATATGGTTGAACTATTTATGGTTCTGTACTGGAAACCTAAAGCTCTTGCTTAGGATAAACGAAAGACTGAGGCAATGGTTGCTGGTAATTTTTTTTCTTCCAAAACACGCTTGACAAAGGAAATTTGTAATGTCAATGTTTCTATGTTTTGACATGTTGACACCATGAAACTGGATCTCCACTTGAATCCATTGTACTTGCTGTGAATCCATCTACAGGGGGTGAGTATTTCATGCTCAAAAGACAGATTTTCAGCGGAATATTCCTTGGTCTTTCAAACGGGAGCACATTTTTTATTGTTATTGTTTGCAGCTCATCTCATGATGAAGCGTTTGAGGGTGTCGCAGGAGTTTTCAGCAGATTTCACTCACTGCTTCACCTGCTTTGACCGCTTTAAAGATAAAAACTCTGTCGCACCTCTGCAGCTCCGCAGTCGCGCAGGAATCAAACACCGCAGCGGCACTTGACGGTAGACAGTGGAGTCCTTTATGGAGAGATTTTAAAAATGCTCCATTTTGTACCAGCAAGTGTTGCTGAATATTTTCCTTCCCTTTTGTGCTTGAGTTCTGTAGTTGGGGAGTGAAGGAGCTGCAGGTTTTTCTATTTTTGAATCTAAAAGTCACACTTTCAGGAATGTGAAGAAAAAACATTTAAAACAACTGCAAATATCACCGTTTTTCCCCAAAGTTGGAAGTTTTTGACACAACTCATTGACAGCAATCGACCAGGCAATTTCCTACTTGTGTCTTTTATCACACTGACAATGGAAAACAGGCTGATCTTATACCTTGTGTCACTTTGTTTCATTAAACGTTGCCAAGTAGGCGCCCATAGTTAAATCCTACCTTCAAGTCCATAAGAGCCCATAAGAAGAAATCAAGTTGCAGTACAAATAATCAGATTTATATTTACGCCCAAACAGGAATGGCACCACTCGTATTTTTACCTCTTCACTTTTGTTGTGCACAGCAACAATTGTCTTCTATAGTACACTGACTTTATGGAGAGAATGGCAGTAAAGTGTACCTTAATTGTCAAAGCTCTTTCTTTAACTTCATTTTTATGTCTTTTGTGCTTTTATATTGATTTTTTCTTCCTTTTATTTCAGCTCAGAAGTTCTTTGATGCTAAACTACATCATTTTGAGTTAATTTAATTTCCTTTCTCCCTTTTGTTCTTCTCTCTGGATATTGCGCTTCCAACCAACCACATTTTTGCTTGTTTCTCGAGTTTTCTCTCCAGCTCCTTTTTTTGTGGTCTGATCTTTGTTTACTCTTTGTGGTGTCTTGTTTTTTTGACAACTTCAATTCTTCCATTTATGACTTATAGATTCACTTTCTGGTTTCTACACTGGCTAAATGTCTTGTCTTTAGCAAGGACTTCCAGGGTTCTGCATGCCCTTCCAGCCATCATGTCCCATTTATTTTATGAAGTCCAAGGTTTAGTTTCGTAGTTCTTGTTCCACTTGTCCTTTCTCTTCTTTCCATCCATCATTTTAAATCTCCACATTTATTTATTTTATCTACTGTAAAACACCACTTGCACTTATTTGCCTAATTCATCCATCCTTTTTTCCATCCATCTCTTGTCTTCCCTGTTTTCACTTGTTAGCATAACTCTCCTCTCCCTCCATGCCTCCATATTTTTTGGCTTAATTTCCCTCCTCCTCTCCTCTTTTCTCTTTCTCCTCTTTTCATTTTCTGCATCGATAGCTACTCAATTCTACTTTTCCCTTGTCGTTTATCATTACCACCCGGCCCTATTTGAATATTTAAATGTCTCTTCTGTGACTCTATGTGTGTGTGTGTGTGTGTGGATGTATGTATGCATGCATGTTTGTGTGTGTATGTGTGTGTGTGTTTTTGCTGTGCTGTCATCAGAGAGGCGGCGGCCATTTTTCAACGTCGACGATTCTGATGGAGATGCTATCGCTCGGTGCTTCACGGCCATCCATCCCCTTCACTTAGCTAATAGCCACGCCGCGAGAACGAGGGATCGAAGGCAAAAAAAATAGACGAGTGGAAGGTAAATATGTCGGCGTCGCACTCTTCTAACAGCCAGGAAATTATACGATTTATTCGCTGATGGCAAATATTGATTTAAAAAGGGGATAGGGAGCCAGTGGGGAGGAGGCAGGGGGGTTGTTTTGTTGTTGTTGTTTGTTTGAAGGATGCCACTGATCCAAAGTCAAAGAAAAGAGGGAGAGAGGGAGAAAGGAAGATAGACACGCCGATTAAAATGCATGAGATCCGAACTTTGAGATAAGTGCTGAGAGAGGGATCTTGGAGAAATGGGAGGGTGGAGGGGAGGATGATGGGTGAAGATGGGGGGGTGGAAGGGAGGGTTACATGGATGGCTAGCTGTGATGTATTCATGCCTCCAGTCAATCTCCATGCAAGGATGGACTAAGATACACAGGCCTAAGGATGGAGAGAGACAAAGAACGAAGTAAAAAAGACAAGGACTGAGATAAAGAGATCATGTGCAGAGGAAAGAAATAGAGAAAACTACAATAAATAGATGGAAAAGTGAAGGACAGCTGCTTCAATGACACTGACACCATGTTCGCAGTAAGAGACTCTTGCCGTATGATGGGAATTGAAGCTCAAAAAAATGCCGGCAACACACGCCACGACTCAAAGCCTCAAAAGTTGGCCAGCTGAGAAGGGTTCAACTTTTTAAAAATATCCAAAGCTTAAAGCAGGCTGCAAACTGGTGACAGCAAATATTACCATTCCACTTCTGACAACTGAGCATGTTACATTTTTGTAATCCACTGTAATTGTTAGTGAATAGTTTTGATATTTTCTGTGATATTAAAAACTTTGCTAGGTCAGGACACAAGATATTAATAAATACAAAAAGATGTTTCTGCAAATATTTCACCATAAAAGCCCTGTAGAAAAAATGCAGGATTTCTGTGCAATGAAACATCAGAAGTGGCCAGCTGAAACATGAAGGTGTGATGCATACCAGCACGTTTGGCATGTGCCAATATTCACAAAGGTGAAAATGGCGAGCACAAGCTGGGTGTTTATTTCAGTGGGATAAAATTCTTTTTCTAAAATCTAACTTAATTTACATGGAGATGCTGGGTTAGAAATCTGTGCTTTGGTGTGATACTTGCAACAAACATTACAGTGTGTGTGTGTGTGTGTGTGTGTGTGTGTGTGTGTGTGTGTGTGTGTGTGTTTTGCTCATAGTTTCAGTTTCAAACTTTTAAAAGTAAAACTGCCAAAGATTAGAAATGATGCATCAGCAGTAGTTTTAAAAAGCAGTTTTCACTTTTGGTGACAGAGAGTGCCTTTAGTCTGTGACTATTTGATTATGTCTAACTAAAATGTTTTCTTCTACTTTTGCCACTTGCTTTTTTTTATTCTCTTTCTTCATATAATACTTCTAGGGTTCAAAGAGAATGTGACCTGTGACATTCTCTCTGCTGTATTCTTTGAAATGTGGTAACATTGACATCCATGAATGTCTTCTGAGGTCTTCTTCTTTTCCTCTTCTCTTGCCTGGCAGCTTACTCATCCTCTGCACTTCCTGATTCACAAACTGTCCTCCATCCATCCATCCTCCTCTCTTCTCCAAAGAACTCCTTAGCATACTTCCAGCTCAGTATCTCTGTCTAGACAATTAATCAAAGGACTTTTCTCCTTCCTTAGTACCTCACCTTCCCAGTCATCTGGTAACTCTTCCCTATCACCCACAGCCTATCTCAACACATTCCTGAACTCCATCCAACATTAGTCCAGTATCAGTCTTCAACTTTCAACATTTACTTACCCTCACTCACTTCCTCTTCTTGTTGTCCAAACCATCATACAGGCTACCATCTGATGCTGTCGAGCTACATTCTCCCATATTGTTCAGATTGCACCTTTTGCATGAGATGTAGTCCGCCAGTGTGCAGCTTGCTTACACTCTTACATGTAATCCTATGTTCCAACATCTTTTTGATGGAAGTGTTCACCACATCAGTTCTCTCCTTAACACCATACCTACCTAAAACCTTCTCACCACCTTTGTTTCCTTCCCTTACATGTCCATGAAATCTACTCCAATCACCTTCCCTTCCACTTGGTTCAACACACAACACATCTACCTTCCTTCTGTCCATCACATCAGCCAGCTCTCTCTATATTTAAAGCCTGTAAACTCACCTCATCACTCCTGCTGTTCCTTCTCTCTCTTTAGTTGCCTTTGGCCAACAGTAGCACAGTTTCCACTGGCACTCTGCTGGCCAACAGCACCTTAGGAGGCTGCTGTTAACCGCTCCAGTATGGAAATCCCATTCTTTATGATCTGTTTGATTTGACCAAGATTTTACACCAGACGTCCTCCCCGATGCAACTGTCTCCTCTCCTTTTTATGTCGGGGCTGGCACTAGGAGTACACTGGCTTGTGCCCCTCTGCCCCCCCAAAGCTGGGTTAAAATGTGGCAATCAACAAACTTAGCATTTTGCTGCTGAAGCCATTAAAAGTTTCTCTGGCACAGATCCCAGTGTCTGTACAGAAAACATTAAACATCATTTGTTACTAATTTAAACTAATTACTTGTTGCTTCAGTCCCATATGTTACATATGTGACTCTAAAAAAAATGTTTATTCACATTTCTTTGCTCAGTTTGAAATATAGATGAACGCAGGAACAATATGTGATGCAGCTGTGAAAAAGAAAGACAGCATGCATTTTTACTCATTTATGCAAAAATTGATGTATGTAGTTTAGTAAAACTAATGGATATACTATGTCAAAGTCTGGGTGTATATTTCTACACTGAATTTATTCAGTCTTTTCCGAGCTATTCGATAAAAAACGTTAACCCCCAAAGGCAACACCTTCTCATGCCAAATGACTGCCATTGCAGGTATAATGGGATGTAATGGTCCTAGTGGTTGGATGGTTATGGACTGTCTAACAAGTAACAAAAATAAACATAAAACAGTGCAGGAAGTTCATGAAAAGCAAATATTCACATATTCCTAAATGGGAATGTCACCAATGGAAGAAAGTTATGCCAGAAAATCATGCAGCCCACTATTTTTGAAACTGTCCGTGTCATGCTTTTGCCTCGTTTCGGTCCGAAAACTCTTTGCGTGCTTCGTTATTTTTGCTCCTTTGTGATTGTCTGCCCCACCCTCATTAGTTTCACCGGTGTTCAGTTGTTTTCAGTAGTCTTGTTTCTCCCCCTGCCAGTTGTCAATTTCTGAGTTTGTCTTCCTCTGGTTCCTTCTTTGATTTCTGTTTTGTTTTAGCTAGCTCATTTTCTGATTGAATCAGCCATTAGAGGCTTGCTTTTTGTTTTTTAATCCTGCCTCAGTGCTCTGTGTTTGGGTTCACCACATCCCACTGTGGTGTCATAAGAGGTCAACTCTGACAAGATAAAACAGATGTTACTTACTACAAAGGAGAAAATTGTACAATAGCAAGAATTATTTTCAATTTGTTCAATCTCCATTTGTTTCCTAGGATGTCACTGTACAATAAATGCATATGTTTATGGTGTAAGCTGGCGACAATTCATCACTTGTTTCTAATATTCTGACACACTAAAATCTGCTCCCTACAGACAATGAATCTTTGCTACTGCAAATATATTTTTAGAAAATACTTCTGTCCATTGTTGAAGTAAAGCTCTGTGCAAATAGATTAATGAATCACACATCAGAAAACAGTAAAATGACAGAGCTTTCCCAAAACACACAAAGAGAGAAATGGTGGATAAACGCTTCACAAAACAGATGAGAGGGAAACAGGGGGAGTGGAGGAGAGAGGAGGGAAGGGGGAAAGGAAGAGGGGGAGAAAATCAACAAGCAATCATAAGTTTAATTTGGTCTCCATATTAATGAGCACGGAGCTGAAATGTCAGCAAAAATGCAGTCATACATGAAAAACATTTAATGCATTTTGAACATTAGGTTTTTTTCTCCTTCGCTCGTCTCGCAGATTCATCTTATCCGCCAAATGAGAGAAGTTTGTCGGAGGCTGCGTAACGGAACGATTTTGTCGTCGCGGCAACTAAAGTTTGTGGGAAGTGATAAGGACGCGTCTCTATCCTCCGCCTCGTGATCGTCTTTTCTTTTTCCCTCTGTCTTTGTGTCTCCATCCTCTTAATTCTTCCTCACTCTTTCTTTTTCTGTCTATACGGTTTCTCTTCTGCAACACTGTTCCTCAGCTCCTGTTGCTGTTCTAATCTTCAGAAAACTATTTCACCTTTTTTCTCTTTAAGTCCTGTTGCTTCTTGTTTTCTTCCACTTTCTTGCTTACTTAAGTCTATTGCAAGGGTCAAAAATAGCAATAAAACTACAGAATTATCAGGATGGAATAAAAAAAAGTCTGCTGTGATAGACATGTGACCACTCCAGGTGGTACACCGCCTCTTGGAACCTGGGATATGCTCAAGCATCCACCAACCCTGAACTGGAAAAGTGGTTAATAAAGTGGATGGATGAAAGTCAAATGAAGACTGGGCTTACAATAATAGTGGTTAGTTGCTTCCTGTGAAGAATTAGATCTTAATTCTATGAAACTAGTCTTCTGTGAGCAGAACTCTGTCTGGTTTGTTTATCTCCATGGACTTATAAAGGGACACATGTAACAACACATACAAGTTTAATCCATTGACCTACAGGTGGCAATATCAAGCCAAGACAAACATCAATGGACCACAAAAAGAAGAGAATGAGGAAGAAAACTTGAAAGAAAACCATGAAGGATATCTAAATATAAAAATGAAAAGCAATGCTTTTAAGGCAGTTTAACCTTTGATTATACAGCATTACTGGGGTGTGGCTGAGTGGGTTTTCTTACACCTGTAACCATAACACTCACATGATGCCACATCTTTGCAAGGTTAGATGCTCAACCTCTGGCAGTCAGCAAAGACCGGATTTTTAAGCTGAGTTTAATCAGAGATATTATGAGAGAGAATATAAATTTCTTTTGATTAGGATTCAAAGAAGTGTACTAAAGCTTCTTTTTGGTTGTTGCAGGTGCATAAGACGTAGAACATGTATTTTTTAAAGTACGCCAGTAAAGCATATATGTCTGGCCCTTCCAGGTGTGACCATTATTAAATGTGAGTCTTTAGGTTTGTGGTTACATTAAACAAAGGTTTCTTGTCGTTAACAAGAAAAAAAAAAAGCAACATCCTGGAAAAAATGATATTTTTAAATGTAGTGAGTAAAGCGAAATCTCTTTTGAGCTACAGAGTTTATCCTGTAACTGTGCAACACAGTTTACTCTCTGGATTGCTAAAACCCTAAATCTCCTGAACTGTTGTTTTTGGATGTGGCATGTCTATGATAAATGTTTGTTTGGGTCTGCGAAGGCGAGGGAAGGCTTGCAGTCATGGTTGAAACTGACAGCAGCTTCCTGTAACTAACACAGATATTTATTGACCAATCCAACTACCTTGACCCTGTCTTACTATTAAGAGTCATCAAATGTCTATTATAACTCTAGCTCATTATTAACCGTTCTGCTTCATACCCCAGCCTTCCCCCACTTAACACCTCCTCTGTTGCATTCACTTCATCCTCTAAAACTCTCCTTCCTAAGCAAAGAGTGTGTATGTGTGCTGGATATACACAAAGATAGAGAAAGGAGGGGAAAACACTCTATGCTTGCTTACATTTCAGTGTGTTTGTGTGTGTGACTCAGTGTCTCCGACTGAGATGGATGTTCCACCGGCTCTGAAAGAGGAGGAAGTGGCTCTGTGACACCCCATTTATACTGCTAGACACTTCAACCCGTGTGTGTCTGTGTGTGTGTGAGGAAGGAAGACAACACAGCCATAAAAAAAATCTTTAAGCAACACTTCCCCTTCCAAATAACCATTATTACTCTATTTAATTGTTACTTTACTTTTAGCATATCGATTTCCAAAAAGAAAATTTCACTAAAAAATACTGTATGGTATAAAAACATGCATTTTTATTTAACTTTTGGTGGGTGTTTATTTTATACCAGTGCCCCATTTACATTAAAAGTAATCACAACAGAATAATGCATGTATTCTAGTTTTAGTAAACCTTTTGTGGTCTCTCCAGTAGGGACCTGTAAAACTACAACAGCTTGCTGTCACCAGAAGCAGCGCTTGGTTAAGCTAATTATTCATATTTTATTAGGTTATCAGAGAGCTGCAGACAAACAAGGTGGAAAGTAATAAGGACAGCCCTGCACACCAGCGCAGTACCTCGATGTAGGAAACGAATGGTTGTATTCAGACAGTGTCAGAGTAAAGTGACCATTTAGTTAGTGGACCAGAGTAATGCATACACACATGCTGCACAAGCTAGACAGCACTGCTAACATTAGCTACAATTGGAAATAGAGCAGGGCGATATTACCAAAAATATTTATCACGATATACATTAGAAAATTTGCGATAACGATATAACTGACGATATAATTGACACTAGAAAAAATACTTCACAACTCCACAACTTTATTAGTGCAAAAAAACAAAACATCAAAGTATTTTCACTTAAACAAGCAGCTGTTTTTTTATGTGCATTAAAGTTATATAAAAATGTAACAGTGAAAATGCAAATTCCTCGCTGACAGTTTAACCAAAAGACATTTCCAGTGGAAATTGGCCGGCATATCCTCAGCATAGCCATGTATAATATCCACAAAACTTAAAAAGAGGTTATACACACACAATACGGTAATACTATGTTGAAGCACAGTACGTATCACTCCGCGAGGCTCCTGCCTACGATAGCCGTAATGCTCCGACAATCCATCAAGCGTTGCGGGTTCGTAGCTTAGCAAAGTCGTACTAAAACATTTGACAGATTTTCGAGCGCCGTGTACCACATAAAATCGTTTCGAGGTCAGTAAACACAACCAGAATTCATACATAAGGCACACGGGATTATAAGGAGCACTGTCGATTTTTCAGAAAAATCAAAGGATTGATATTAAGTGTGCCGTATTTTCCAAAAAACACGGTAATAACGACGGCCCGCTAGCATGCTCTACCAAAAATAGTGCTTTGTTGTGTATCTGACGGACGAAAGCTAAACCAGTTCCACACCACTGAAGTTGCAGCATTTTTACGAACCAATTCTGGTTCATCCATTTCATTCAACGATCCGCCTTCTCATTCTCCGCCATGCTTTTTCCGACATGTGCGTATGAAAACAAAGGCACTGTGCATGCGCGTTTTAACCATATTTCATTTTCTTATCGTTGCCCAACATTATACTGGTATTACCATGAACGGTATGATATGGCCCAGCCCTAATTGGAAAGCTAATCTGCTGTCCAGGATTGTCAGCCTCAGTATCCCAAAAACCCCCTCTGTTATACCTCTAGGCAAATCGATCAGACCCAAACACCTCCAAACTCTTAATAGCTTTAACCATCGCCAAAAAACCACAAACAATTTTACTCAGCTGGAAAGACGGAAAAAATAACGCATGAATCTTCAAGTAGCCCCAGTTGTGCACAAAAAGTTATATGTTACAATCATCATACATAGAGTAATATATTTTTCCTCTGTCATGATGAGGTAATTAGTGTAAATGTGATTTGAAATTTAAAATCATACTCTCTGCTTTCTGAGTAGCTGAGATTCTGGAGGTTTCTCTTTCGCTGAATTAAAACCCTTTTGTTTGGACAAAAAGATGCAAAAGAAAAAAAGCAAAAAGGAAAAAAAAGAAAAAGAAAAGAGACTTTCTCTGTTTTCAAACGAGGAAACAACAAAAGGCCCGGCAACATGTTTTAATTGTCACCATGGAAACCAGATGAATGAGCCGTTTGACTGGCCGGTAATGACGGCTCGCCATTCAGCCTTGCAGCGAGTCACGCGTGAGTTTGTGTGCGCGTGTGTTTCGAGTGTGTGTGTTTAGCTGGGAGGTCATTTGTACAAAGCAGGGAGGGCAACATATCTACATGTCTGCTGGGACAGAAAAAATACGGCGCGAGAACAGAGACAACAACTGCCTGTTATGTCTGCAGCATAGCAGTTAAACACATGCACATACTAATAACTGAGACGAGAAGAACAAATAAACAATCCCTTCAGCTTTTTACAGATTTCCTAATTCACCACAAGTTGCTACTTCAGCTGTTTCAATGTGTGATTTATATCACAATATTTTACAAAAAAGGAAAAAAAAGTGAAGACTTCACACAGATTTCTGCAGACATCATCAATTAAATTCATCTTTAAAAGGTGTCAACAAAATATTCTTTGAGTTTGTATTTTTACTTTTTTAGCCCATTCTTCTGACAGACGAGTGAAAAGAAAAAGAGTGTGTTGGCTGTGGGAAGGTTGAGTGACAATGGGATGTCACTACCTCATGCCAGGTGACCTATGACCCCCTAAGAACCCTGGGAATTCGCTCATTCCAAGACATTACATAAAAAAAGTTTGCAGAATTCCAGAAAATGTGAGAAAAGCATGCACACAAATGCTACACCTGCACAGCAACATAAAATACACTAATGCTGAACACGAAAGTAACAACAAATGTGTCTCTGTCAGTGTCAATGCGCGTGTCCCTTTTTTGTCTTTCTGTGTGAGGGCCAAACATTTTCAAAAATAAAGGTCAGCTTCTGTTAAAGAGTATAACTTGGTTTTGCAGATTAAGGCCAAAATTAGCTTTGATTAGATTCTTCTTTCTGGCCTGTAGTCAGACTTCACCCATGATGGAGCTCTCATGACTTTACAAGTATAAATGTATTTGTGTGCTTCTAACTCTACAGGAAGCTGGAGAGATCACACTATTCAGCTTATAAACAAAGAGTCTTTATAGTGACGAGGGGTGGGGAGGGCAAAGAGAGAGAGAATTTGTTGGTACAGGAATGGTTGTGTTGTTTCTGTGTCGTCTGTAGGTTTGTTCTTTCAAAATTTACTCTTTACTCTTATTCCAGAGAAGTAAACTTGAGAACATTTCTGTGACATGGGATCCTGCACGGTGGTGACTGTATTACTTTTTGTTGTATATGCTATGTATCCATTGCCTTTTCATATGCATATTGAATTCATTTGTTTCGATAAAAAATGACACCAATAAAGCCTTACTAAATCAGAACTAATGACATTCTCTGTGCTTAATCACAGAGTCAATGTGCTAATCATATCAGTGCTGTTTTTGTGCTGAAGTGTTCACCGCTGACTTACAGTCTTACTGAGGACAGCAGGTGCTGATGGACAACACTTCCTCTGTTTTCGGCTTCCGCCACTGAGTGTGTGTGTGTTTGTGTGTGTGTAACTGGAGTTAATGAGAGAAACAGAAAGTCAGAGTGGGTTGATGCCGTGGTCTTCACCTACACTGCAGAGAGAACCAGGCTTTTATCTGACAGGCTTTTATCTCTAAATTTATGGTATTCTTTAATAAACATGCATTACCATGTCTTAGAAAAGACTTCCTGTTTTTTACTCTCATCCTGTTTTGATTCGCTGTTCCAAAGTACACTCACCCTGCTGGTTTTGATGAATTCAATCTCCTGAACATTTCCGCCAAGAGAAAACCAAGCCACCGTGTTTTACAGCAAATGTGTAATACACAAATAGTCAAAATCCCCCTTCAGGAGGATTGAGGTTCATGTTTTTATGATATTTTTAGATATAGTTACAATTTTACTTTAAAATATTTGCAATTGGATTTTTCATATTGTGTCATTCTCAGTTGTTGCTCTTTATTTAGGTTTATGCACCAAAACTACTTGGCCAGGTTTAAGAAAAGGTCTTCGTTTAGGAAGAAATAGACACTTTTACCACATTAATCAAGTTACAAAGCTCCATTTTCCTTTTCATTGGAGTTGACATAGTTCTACCCCTACAATAACTCCCAGCTCCTACACAAAAGTGGGTCCTCTTTCGGATTTTAAGTCTGTTTTTGTGTAAAAGATGATATTTTGTATTTGGATCTGTGTAGGTATAGTTTATAGTATAGTTCTTTTCATCGTTGTGCAGAGCTGTATACAGGACCCTGTACATCCTGTGTCTCATAGAGGTTAACATTCCCAATATTCTAGTAGTTTATTCTAGCAGTCATGAGGAAATGCCTCAACATTAATGATGTGAAATGCCACTAACACTTGCAGTGTAATAACTGTGATGGGAGACCATGTAGCCTAAACGACAGACAATCTTTATTCTAATGAAGAAGGTGCCAAGGTCACAAAGAGAGCAGTGTGATGAATGGAGAAGACACACACCCACACGCAAACCATGCACCTGACACATTAATTGTGTACTTGAGCTTCCAGCCGATCTGCAACTGTAATTCTGTGTGTTCTCTCTCTCCCGCTCTCTCCCTCTCACACACACAAACAGGTTAAAAAGGAGGCTTTCCCCTTGAGATGACTTTACGCATTATTCTCATGACATACACTTAAACAAACTGTCAATGGAAATAAAATTTGTTGGCAGGTAAAAGGCAAACTGCAGCGTGTGTGATCTGCTGTCTGACCACTTTGAGACAAACTGCCACCAAAGCTCAATAAACAGAGTTTCTTTATTTCTGACTGCTGCAAAAGATCTTAAATCAAACCGCTTTGTTGCCTCTTTATTCTTTGGTGTGCAGCTCTAGGTGGGGTTACTGTAGGAGAAGAATTGGGAAAAATAGGAAATGTCAGTGTATGTGTTTCTCCTGCGAATCAGTAATAGGTTTCCCACACCCACCTATGCAGACCTGTGGATTAGAGAATAACATTTAAAGGCATGAGCGAGTAGAACCAAAGAGGCACTAGTTGGAAATGCGTAAATCAAGGGTCGTAAAAAAGGTGCCGCTAAGAAACACTTAGCAGTGTTTAAGTGACAAAATCAAATATTGAAATGGTGAGAACTGTTACTTTTTCATTTCAGCATTTACTTCACAAAATGATTCTTGTTTCATCTCAGGGAGAAAACTTCTCCAATAGAAGCGGGACTGCTTTGAATTCTGTTACTGCTGATCGCTTCAGTCTTTGCTTTTGTTGCTTTGGAGGGAAACTCTGCAAACATGTTTATAGCCAACCTTGGCCTGACATTGGCTCGATGCTCAACGTCAAACTACTTTTAGTTCTGTATTAGATTCCTGCTCATTTCTGTGTGTGTGTGTGTGTGTGTGTGTGAGAGAGAGAGTTAGTGTCAGGTTTCAGTCAGAAAGTGTTCCTGGGAAGCTGAGGGAGTCTCAAGAGAGATGAGATACAGCAAGCGAGGGAGAGAGCGAGAGAGAGAGGTAGAGAGAGAGAGAGAGAGAGAGAGAGAGAGAGAAAGAGGAGGAAAGTTGGCGAGATGCTGCTGAGTCGTGTCTCTTTGTTCTAAAGCAGATATATCCCCGACTTTATCAAGACTGACAGAACAAACGCACAGGAAACAGCCTCCCACAGGACACATAATCCACACACACACACACACACAGATGAGAAAGAGTACGAGCACACAAAGACACACAGAGGTCTGATGTGAACACACACACACACACACTGAAACATATATAAGAAAATGTGAGAAAGTGCGGAGACACACATGCGCACATCGACACAAAGACACACAGCACGAGCTAGCGGAGATACAAACACACACTTTGCATGTGTGCACATTTAGAGGGCAAAAACACGCACTGTTTACACGTGTGGAGCTCCAAACACATACATGGTTAAGCTCATACACTGTACGCACTGTGAAAAGAAAACACAAACATGCTGCCAAGGAAAGCATATGACAACAATGTGCACACATGTGCTCACACACAGACGAGAAAGACTCAACAATAACCTCGGGGAAATCATGGAAGGGTCCAAATGAAAGGTACACAAGGTCAACCAACATATATATACACACCCACATATAAAAAAAGGAACCAAGTGCATGTAATCCCTTCTATTCCCTATCAGCCACTAACCAGACTAGATCTTTATTAAATTACACTTGACCATGTTTACATTTTGCTAGCACATATTCTTGGACTCTGCACCTCTGCATAACACCCAGTTCAAAATAATCCTTATTTACTTCATACTGGGCAAAACAGGCACATATAAACTCTTGTCCCAATCCACTGAAGCTAGCTTTCTTCTGATTGGCTGCTCCTCATAAACAGAGAGGGCGCTTTGAGTACTCCAGGAGAGTAGAAAAGTGCTATATAAGAATCAGTCCATTTACCATTTACCAGAAGATACCCTATCTCATGGTTAATGGGTGGGCCAATCTGAATAAAACTTTTTTACAAACTTCGTCACACATACAAAGACTATTGAAATCTATATACTTTTACAAAAGCATTTGTAATAAATTCCAATTCGCTGGGTATTTATTATTTCCCTGCAAATGCAACGTTACATTCTTCATTTGCATTTTTTTGTAACCGAAATTAGTATCCACGATGGAAGTTTGTTTGACTCACCAATAAATATGGGATGAAGTATTTGAAAAAGTCTTGCAGGCCCAGCAAAAACTGGCCTTAGTGTGTTGTTTTATTAGTTTGGTAGAACTGGCAATGAGTTTTCGCATGGACGGCCTGTTTAAGGTCATAGTAAAGCATCGGATTTGAGTTTGAAATAGGATTTTGATCGCGGATGATTTCCTACAACTACGAGAGATAGATATCAGTAACTTTGTTTCTTAGATTGCTTTGCTTTTTGCTTTTGCGATCTTGTAGCTTACTTTACTTTGACAAACAGGTTCTAATGCAGTGACTTCTCGATTCAACAGGTCTGGCAGTAATCATGGCTGGTTGTTGGCTTCAAAAATACTTACTTTTCATGTCATGATTATTTACTCCATTAGTGATTTCAAATGTTCTTTGTAGGGTGTCCCAGGGTGACCATATTAGCGCTTGCATGTCTTTATGCAGCACCTGCTGCTGAAATTTTCAGCTCTTCGAGCCTTGTGTGCCCTCACACTGTCCTCACACCGGTTTAGGGCACAAACTTGTCTACAAGTGTGAGCAGCAAAGCTATGTGAAACACTGTGTAGTCTGCATGTCTGAAGCAGACCGCTTGGGGACTATAAAAGTCAGAAGGCCAGACACAAAATTGTCGTACTTCAATAAGTAAAAACCCACCCTTGAATTTTTCATTGTTTTGAAATGTTGCGTTTTTGAACTTTTGCCTTCATATCATATTCTTATTGACTCATTGGAGTTTCTGTTGCTCTCAGTGCTGCTGTTGAGACATTTAGCTGGTGATTCTTTATACATGGACGTATTATTGTACGAGTTCATGCATAATGTTAACTATTATTACTACTTAGGTTCTTTCTTTTGTTTTGTGTTGTTCTGATTGATATTACACTATATAGCCACACAAAGGGACAGGTAATGACTATGACACTGATGTAATGTTCTGCTAGGAAGCCTGGGGTCCTGGCATTCTTTTGGATATTATTTTGACACCTGCTACCTGTTTAAAGATTGCAGTCTCACAGGAGAAAGAGCCCAGATTCTTGAACGAGCCTCCAAACTACGAGGATCCTAACCCAATGTCCTTGTGACTCAACAACATTAGCTTACTTTAATGCTGTGGTTGATTGGGCTACATTTTCTGCAGTACTTGTAAGTGACATTCCAATGAGAAGATGCTGTTATTTTTCTTCTCATGGTGGAAGATGTGTAGGACACATATCCTCACACAGTCCTCTGAGTCTTCATTGTTTATGCCCAAATATCATCTGGTACACATACACACATAAAAAACTCATGAAGACACAGACAAAAGTTGACTGAGTTGACTGAGGGATTGGAAATATACTGAGATAAGTGAGGAAAAACACACACACACACACACATGTGCGTGCACACACACACCTCCACAAAAAGACACACAGTCCCAGAGGACTTCAGTTCTCTGCTCATATAACAAGCAGCGACAAACGACAAAACGCGACATCAGGATGTATGAGCCGAGAAACGTTCGACTCAACACATCGTTTCCCGACACGCGGATACACACACACACACACACGGTGAACACACGGCAGACACACACCATGGCAGCAGCAGAGCTCTGCAGGTCTCTGGAGAGAAGAAAGGGGAGTATCAGTCTACAAAGAAAGAAAGAGGAGCATGTGTGTGAGTGTGTGACAGAGAGATTTTCCTGAGCTGCAGGAAGTTTCTTTTGTAGGATAAGGAGAGATTTTTGCTGTTTCAAAGTGGTTTTTTTAAACGATTCTCTCCTTCATTTCTCACCCGCATCCTTTTTCTTTTTTTTCTTCTCTCTCCACCTCGTATTTACAGTCAGATTTTCTTTCTGCGTGTGTCATTTTAAAGATACAGAGGTCAGATCTGGAGCATCTTTTAGTCCCTTTCTTCTTGTTCCTCCTTTAATTGTTCTCTTTCCTTCGTGAACTTTAAGTCACACGTCAGCACATTCAGATTTTCAAGATGCTGTATTTGTTTCACATTTTGCGTTTCTCTTTCCATATTTTCTTTATAACTTTATGCTTGCTCCTTTGTACCCTTCTTTTTTCTCTTTCCTTATTAAATCCTTTAGCTTTTAATTCTTTAATTAATTCGTTAAGTGAAGCATCATTTTCATTCTTCTTGTTTTCACCTTCCTTTCTTCTTTCTTTTCTTAGAGTTTCATCAGTTCTTCTTTTTTAACCACTGATTTCTTTCCCCTCAATGTTCCATCCTTTTCAGGGTATACAATTTATTCTTCTTCTTACTTTTGCTTCCTACTTGTTCCATATTTAACATTTGGTCTTTCTTTCTTTTCTACTTTTCATCTCTTTTTTCCCATTCACTTCTTTATTCCTCCATCTTAGTTATTACAGTAAGAGGGTTGGAAAACGTCACTATACAGATGTTTGCAGGAACAAAATACTTTTGCTTCTTTCTTCCAGTTGTTTATTCTTTTTTCCCCACTCGTCCCCTTCTCATCCTCCCTCTCTCCTCCTGTACGGAGGGAGGTCGGGAGCGTTAGGAGCACAGCGAGAATTGCAGCAACAATTACATGTGAAATTAGCCTCGCCTCATAGCCTGCAGTGTAATTCCAGCCTTCTGAGGCGTGGCAAAGTCATCTGTCTCTAATTAAAGATTTTCTTTCTCTCTACCTCCCTCTCTCAGCCTCCCTCTCTCTCCCTCCTGGGTTAACATTCATCTTCATTCATCCCTCCCTCTCTCTCTCTCTGAATCTGAGTAGATTTGGGTAAAACCTAAGTTATTGCAGGTTAGAATTTTTAGCAGTTAAAACTAATGATTTCCAACTTTACATCTCACATACATGCATATAATATTTGCTTTGGATTCTTTACTTTCTATTTTCGTTGTTCATTGTGTTCTTCTTTTAATCAGAATACTCCTGTACAGCCGTCTGTCTGACTTAATGAAAGACGCATACATCTGTGTTTTTCTTTGACTCGATATTCCACAATGAAACGGAATAAGACAGATGCACTGACAGATAAAGTGACGGCAGAAAGAGGAGACAGAAAAACAGACAAAGCTGAGAGGATATAGGACTTAAGCCTTCTGTATGTTTCTCAGGCATGACTCTCTACTGGAATATAACCTAGACCGTGTGTGTCGGTGTGCTCAGCCTCCCGGTGAGGTTGTGTACTCTCACTGTTGCCCTCAGGGCTCAAGATGAAGAGACAGAGAGAGCGAGAGAGGAGAGACACAGAGGACAGAAAGAGAAAGTGAAGCTTCTGTGTTTCCATCGTGTTTCTACAGGAGGCTTTCCTCTCCAGACAGACAGGATTGCCAGTTGTTTCTTCAAACGCTTAAAAGTTTGTTGTGTTTGCATTTTCCTTGCATTTATCCACCTTTTTGATCCGCGACTACGATAACAACTTGTGTTAACCAAGTAACATTCTTAAAGTGGCAATTTTAGAAAAACACCACACTTTTGTTGACTTCAAATGAACATCCATGGGATGGCTGTAGCTCAGGAGGTAACGCAAGTCATCTACCTAATCTTAAGGTTCGTGGCTGCTTCAGTCTGAAGACATGATAGGCTGCAGACCAGACACCGAACCACAAACACACAATGTTACACTCAGAGCACTCAGATGTAGAAAAAAAGCGCTTGTATGAATCTGCATGAATGAGACTTCGCATGAAGAATTTTGAAAGGTAGAGAAGAAATCTGCTGTATCAGAACCAGATCATTTTGCTCTATCACAACACTGCAAACATGATCTAGATGCTTATTGCTAGATCTCTGGATGCTTCACAACATCCAACAGTGGCTAAACATAACAGATTGTATGAAAAAGTTAGACTTTGCTCATTTTGGAAGGAAGCTGGCGACCAAGCCAAGCCATGGACACCTCATTCAGTTTGCCGGTCATGTGTCAAAAATCTCTGAGCATGGACAAGAAGAGAAAGAGCTTTGGTATTCCAATGGTATGGGAAGAGCCACAGAATAACTTTGATGACTGACACTTCTGTTTAGTCAATATTTCTTAAAATTCCAAAACTAAATCATGTATCAGTTACCCTGACCTCTCATCAATAATGAGACCTGTTCAGATGAAATATATTTTTTAGGGTTTTCTGAGCTTCCTGCTTGAAAATGAAATGCCCAAAATTAATTGACTATTTCTCTGCAATTACAAACTCTATGTATACAATCTTGGTATCAAAATAAAGCTAAAACTTGTGAAATTTTATCAGAGGTGTAAATATTGCAGCAGATATTACTTTGTCAAAGTTACTGAGACTGGAACACAGAAAGAGTAAGTAGATTTTATCTTCGCCTACTTTTTAAATTTATTTTTAGCATATATTTAACATATATATAAATTTAAAAATATGCTTCAGTTCACATTTCATTCCAGAAATTCAGTAACCAACATATAAACATCATCTGTGCAAAGATTTATATTTCTAAAGTGAAACAATGAAAAATTACAGCACTGTCACTACATAAATATCCAGAAGTTGTACAAAAATGTCCAATTTTGGCACACATTGGACACCATGCCAGTTGAATTTTTTAGGTATTAAAAAGCAAAAATGATTTAATTTTATTAACAGCCCTGAAAATGCTTGTTTTTTAATCTTTTTGAAGAGCGTTTAATTGGCCTCTGGCCCTTTAAACTCTGAGGGGCTGTAACTTTGGTTTCTTTTGGTCAATTTGCATGATTGACACCTCTTTTTAATTGTTTGAGCCAATAGAATCACAGTAATGATGCCACGTTCACGTCACTTGAACAAATCAAAAGTTGCAAGGCTAAACACCATGTGGGCCCAAATTTACTGCATGTAGCGTCTGTCCAGTCACGTGTCTGTAGGTGGGTCTTAAATGGAGGTTGTTGATGGAAATGACTCTGATGCGGCTAGTTAGCCGTGGTAACTGCTGATAATCATGTGAGCAAACTTGCATCAGGTATTGTGAATTATTTTTCGAAATAGAGAAGAAATTGTGTTTTGTAGTGGATGATGGTGTAATAAGGGGATGTAATAACTAGGGGTTGGTTTAAAAAAATGATTTCCCGATTCAAATCGATTTTAGCTTGAACGACGCGCGTGGACCTGCCATCAGATTCTGAAGCTGCAGGTTTTGTCACTCTCTGACCAAAATTCATCGAACCAGCAGCAAAAGAAGATCAAAACTACGCTTCACATTTGATAAACATTGTGACTTTTGCTTTGACTTCCTGCACAGCTCCCTCCCAGTGTACTCAGAGACCTGTTTACCATCAAAAATCTCCATTTTCTGCATTATTTGTTTGCATATTGTGCTTTCGTGCTTACTACGCACCAGTTTATCGTTGTGTACAGTTTCATGTACAGTGCTGTCAGCTTCTGTTTTTCTTTTTTAAATGACCTCCAACCAGAAAGTCTAATTTCTGCTGTTCAATACCGAAGAAATGTAAACTTTTACAAATTACGCCAAGTTGCAAAACGCTTGTCTCTAATAAAACCTCTGTAATTTCGCTCTGCTTCACTTCAGCAGCATCAGGTAATGTTCATATATTGATTTATGGTTTTCTTCAGTTTTTTTTTCTACTGCAGAATATTTTTAAGGCGGTTATCTGCCATAAAAAGCCAGGCCAGGAAAATCTCCTACCTTGACACAATGGCATCTGCTGTGATTCTTACACCTCTGATGAAGTCTCACAAGTGTCAGCTTTGTTTTTATACACAGATATAAAAATATGGATATGTACTGATAAATGATCAGAATTATAATATTTCTTACAGTCTGAGTCAAAATTGAATCAAATCGGGACCTTGTGAATCGGAATTGAATCAGTTATAGTTACGAGCCCTTGTAATAACTCTGAAAAGAAGTCATGGGCCTTACTCAAAGGGTTAAACTGCTTTTGTTTAGAAAAATAAAGACGTTTTATAGTCTTTTCTCCTTCTGCATCAGTCTGTGTTAATCATTTCTGTGTTTCTCCTTCTGCTTTAAAGCACAGATAACCAGACGACCAGCGAAAACACACTGCTTGTGTGTACAGCCTCAGACAGAGCTCGCACTCTGTCGCACCCACACTGATTGGTTTTGGAACCCAGTTAATGAGCAGGTGTGTGTGCGAGCGTGTGAGTGTATAAGTGTGTGTCTACAGCCCAGCGTTCCATCAGAGCACCATGGGCTATTTGAAATGAGAATTTAGCGGCAGGGATGCACACACACACACACACACTCAGTCCTGATAGCCACTGTAATTAGTTGGACTCCACTGGAACTCGCCACAGGGAGAGGGAGGAAAAGAGACAAAGAAAGAGAGAGAGGGGTGGGGGACATGTGTGATGACTTAATGCAATGAAACAGTTTCACATAAAATCTTGAACTGAAATTTCTGATTTTTACCAAAGACCCTAAGTGTTAAGTATGCCTCCACTTACACTTTCTGTAACCGTTCCTTCACCTTCCTGCTTTCCTTTTATCTCATCATGTAAGGTCTCCATCGCACACACAGAAACAATATTGTTTAACTATTGTTATCAGGGCTCAATAATGCATGAAAAAGAAAATGCCAAATTCAAGACCATCTCTTTGTATTTTCATGGTTTCCTTGTCCTCCTGTGTGACCTGCCTTTTCTATCTTTTTCTCCCACTTCTGGTCTCTCTTTGTCTCTTTTCTATTGGTGTGTATGTTTGCGTGTCTATGGAATTGGCACACCTAGAAAGGCACCATAAATGCTGAAAAGAATATATAGGTTTAGGAGGAACAAATGCGTCCATACAGATAGCATTTCTTTCAGGGAAGGCCTTGCATATTTCAGCAACACAATGCAAAAACACATGCTACATACTACACTTGTGAAGTATTTATTTCATGTTCCTTGAAAATATTGACAAACAAGAAAGCTACCTGTCACAAGTATTAGCTAAAAACTGCCCAGTACTACGTAGGTTCAAGTAACCAAGATAGAAGTTTTTGCTGGATGAATACAAAGAATTAGGTCGAACTGGCTGAAAAAAGTATCAACTGATTCTGAACTGCGTTTTAACAATCACAGCATCTCCAGTGCTTTTGTATTCTATTATTTCCTGCTGCAGTCCTACCTCCAGCTGTTTTTCATTAGTAATTTAAACTTTCACTGATACCCAATGTGTTTACATATGATAAAGAGACATCAAATGTGTGGGATGTGCTTTCACTTTATGTGTGTGCTTGCACATTAACTCCATGCTTTAATGTTTCCCTGTGTATTTTTATTAGCTGTGTGCATGCATGTGTGTGCATGTGTGTGCGGTGAGTGAAGTTATTTCTGTGTTTCAATTAAATATTATCATGGTCTGTGAAATGTCACAAACACACACACACACACGTGCTTCTAGGAAAAGAGCACTAGCGCCGCCTCCTGTGGACTTGGGGACAGAACCTTGATCATCTACTGGCTGAGTTTGATGGGCCTTGATGTGTGATTGGTTGACACTCTCTACAAGGTCCGATGCTTATTTCATCTCGCTGTGGGCCCGCGATGTACACACCAACACAAAACGAGGCACACACACACCAGCTGGATCCACACAAACAGTCAGGGACACAGCTGAAACATGCACTGAAAAAAGTGAGAATAAACAGAGTACACATAACATGAACACAAACAGAGGCCTGCACGGAAAGATGAAGAAAAAACACACAGAAAAATAATCACTTGGATAAATAACAGGAGACAGAAGACAGAAGGGAGAGGGGAAGACATGGATAAAAGTTTACTGTGAAAAACTTGATCACATTCCACAGTAACTACCACTGTAACTAACCACTGTAACTAACCACTGTAACTAAAGCTACTATCAGAATTTGTTTTGATCTTCATTTCACAAAATATTTCTATTTTGAGGAAGGGGAGGGGCTAACATTCACACACATCCATGCTGGATGCTTCAGAGAGCAACTTGGGATTAGTATCTTGCCCAAGGATACTTGGCATGCAGACTGGGGAGCCAGGGATCGAACTCTGGCTAGAGGGTTGCCTCCTTGTGCCTTTGGATCAGGGAACAAGTCCTGACTATCATTTGCACTTATGCACCAAAAAAACAACTAAGAGTACCTGGCTTCTTGTGGTCCCTGAAGTCAGGTCCTTGAAGGCACCCAATCTGGGAACTAGACTGACCTACAGAGGGAATTTAACATTCAAACAGTGAATGACAGTGTGACCAAATTATGTGAGACTGGGAGAAATAGCTTGCCTGATTTGAACCCAAGCAGTGTTTTGCTATTGGACTTCCATGGTAACAACTGTTTGTCTATAACAAACACTGTGTTTGAACACAAGGGTGTCCATAAATGCATGTAACACCCTAGGCCACAAGTCAATGAGCAATTTTGTAATCATGTTGACAGATCCATAGCCGTATGCTCTAAGCACTCTAGTGTCTGACAGAGATTGTCAACTCCCATCTCTGGCAGAACATCAACAGAATTCCAAGGACAGCTGACAACAGAATTTCCATAAAGGATACTGTCTGATTCAGTAGCCTCAGAATCTCTGCTTTTTGCAGACGATGTGGTTTTGTTGGCTTCATTGACCAACAAAACCACATCATCTGCAAAACGTTTGCACCAGAATATGAAGTAGCTGGCATGAGGTTTAGCAGCTGATAATCAAAGATCATGATTTTTGGTTGGAAAAGGGTGGAGTTTAAGTATTTCAGGGTCTTGAACACAAGTGATGGAAGATGGATGTTTTTCACAGGACTGTAAAATTCAGTGAAAAACTAAATACACCCCTAGAGAAGGTGAGAAGCAGCCACATATTGCTAATCAAATGCACTTAATTAACTGACAATATTATACGTTCACACAATGAGGAAAGACATCAGCAATGATCTTAGAGAAGCAAATGTTACTGTCCATGAATGTGGGAAGGCTTATAAGGTCTTTTCCAGAAAGTTTTAACTTTAAGTAACATTTTTGTACAGTGAAAAAGATTATTCACAAGTTGAGAATATTCAAGACAGGTACCAACCTTTCCAGATGTGGATTTCCTGTCAAATTCACCCCAAGGTCAGACTGTGCAAGGCTCAGAGAAATATTTTTAAAAAGAAAGCGCTACATCTCAGACTCTACAGGCCTCAGCAAGTTAAATATTCAAGTCCATGACAGTCCAGTTAGAAAATTATTTAAAAAGTATGGCTTGTTTGGAAGGATTCCTAAGAGAAAGTCTCTTCACTCTGAAAAGAACATGGCAGCAAAGCTTAGGTTTGCCGAGATTCATCTGAACAAACCACATCTGAACAATGTCCTTTGAAGCAATGGACAATTGACCCAAATTTGGCCATAATGCACAGCAAATTTTCTAATCTGATCTGATCCGATCATCCTGTTTGGTGAAAAACACAGCATATCAGCACAAACAACTCATACCAACTGTGAAACATGATAATGGAGGGGTGATGATTTGGGATTGTTTTGAAGCCACGGGACCTAGGCACCTTGCAGTCATTGAGTCCGCCATAAACCCCTCTTGATAACAAAGTATTCTTCAGTCAAACGTGAGGTCATCTGTCTGACAACTAAAACTTGACTCAAAAGTGTGATCACTTTTGAGTCAAGTTTTAGTTGTCGCAACACGACTGCGATCCCAAATGCACCCGCAGCTAAATGACTAAAAAAGAAAAAAAGATCAAAGTCCAGACCTCAACCCATTAAAAATGCTATGGCAGGACCTGAAGAGAGCTGCACATAAATGAATGCCTACAAATCTCAATGAACTGATGCAACAGTTTTGAGGAGAGTGGGCCAAATTAACCACATAATGAAGTGAGAAACTGATAAATGATTACATCAAGATACTGATGTTAAAGATGGTTCTACAAGCTACTGACTCATGGGGTGTACTTAGTTTTTAATTGCACTACATAGAGTTTGGTGGAAACTTTATTTTTCACATGAAAAATGTAGGGCATTTTTTACAAATGTAAATATATTACTGTGTGCTGTATACTATATATTATAGTACTTTTTTTATACTTGGCAGTAGATGAAGATCTCAGGACAGCAAAAGTGAGCCTTCACTCCCCTTAGAAACTTAATAAGCACTTTCCAGATGTTGACCACAAACTAGAAGGATTTTACATAAAAGTTTTTTTTCCTTCTCCAAATTCACTTATGTGTCTGGAACACTACACATATCTGTATCAAAGAGCACACAAACACTCCTCTCCTCCTTCCTCCCTGCTTTCCAAGGTTGATAAGTGCCTCACTCTAACATCACAATAAACAGTAGAGCCTCGGCCTGCCAAGGCTACTCGCAGAACAACTGTCAGCCCAGCTATCCTTTTCCGGAGGACACACACACACACAAAAACAACACAAAAATGCCCACATACACACTGCTTTTTCAGTTCCACACCACGCAAAGGCAAACACTCACACACCCACACCTCCCAAAAAAACCCAACTTTTGTTGGGCCCTGTTGTTGCTATGGTTACAAGGTCGAGTCCCCCCAGTATTCTAGGGGAGCACAGCGAGGTTCTTTAACGGTCACATGGAGCGAGAAAAAAAATCACTGCAAAAACAAGAGGGTTAGAGCTGCTTTTCTGCAGGATACACACAAACTGAGAGAGGCAGGAGTAGTGAAATGTCCAAGCATTCATTTGTACTGCATGAGCATATATAACACTTGCTAACATAGCTTTCACATATTATGTGTTGTGTTCTTGTTAATAATAGTGAGCCTGTTATGACTGAATGTTTATCCAACACAGTCATAAGAAGGTTGGATGAAGTGCTCCCATAATAAATATGGATTGCAGTGGTAGTTTATATTAGATCCAGCTCTGTTTAGAGCCATAAGGAAAAGAGAAAAAAACATTTTTGCATGAATTAAAACTTCATTTCAGACCACCTTAGACAGCACAGAGGATAAACAGAGGCTCCCAATAGCAAAAAAAAAATAAAATGTTTTACAAAGGCAGCATGGTGACCTACAGCTCAGCACAGCAGGCGACACTATACATATCAGGGAGAGGGATCCCAGTGAAGGTTTTCAAAAACCCAACATCCATACTGGACTGAATCAGTCATAATGGAAATGCATTGAAACAAAGCTTTAAGGAATGGCTCCAGGTATTGTACCATCGAGATACCTGAAAAGTCAACACGTTCTCACTCCCAAAGTGTAACATTTTACGCTAGGTGACAAATCGTCGGTATATTACGCTTCTGCTTGCTGCGTTACTGTTTATCCATCGTGCTCATACTGTTATCGTATCAGCAGGGGTGTATATAAGCACCATGTAAAATTGAAGTAGCAAGCTATAATGTAAACAGTCTGGGAAACCCAATTAAGGGGATAAATTTATGGCTGAACTGAAGAAGGAAGAAACAGAAGTAACTTTTCCTTGAAAGACTCATTTGGTGGAATTGGAACATGAAACACTAAAAAAATGGAGGTTCAATCAGTTTTCATATTCCTGGACCCAGGATTCCAAAAGAGGCGTAAGCGTTTAAATTTTCAGTTAAGTGAGCTTTGAATTACATAAGTGCGAAGAAAGATACTGATGGGAGGTCTGAGGATATCTGCACGACCATCTTACCCAGGTTATTATACTATTCCAAGCACTCTCAATTGAAATAAACGATAAGCAATTCAATCAAATGGGACAAATTAGTATCACAGTATATTTGGCAAGGGAAAAAAACGAGAATAAGACTTTAAACCTGCATACTGGAAAAGAACAAGGGAGAACTTGCATTGCCCTGCTTAAAAAAGGAATATATTTCAGACTTATTCTGAAACTACCGTGCAAAGCAAGATGGAAGGAAACTGAAGAACACTTTTCTGGGTATATTCCAATTCAAGCATGGCTGAGTGATAAAAGACTGATCCAAAAACTAATGGACCTGGGTAATAAATGGATTAATTTATCTGTGAAAACATGGCAAAATATTATCATCAAGGTTAGTTTGATAGAAGAGATAAAGAAGGTGCTGACACGATATTGATTTTGTACCTAATAAATTATATGCAAACCATAAGCAATGGACCATTAAGGGTCTCTCCTTATATTGTGCCTTTTTTAAATAAAGTGACACTGTGCAAAGTGTGGCTTTCAACTGAAAAATGTTAAAAAGAAGTTAAAAAAAAAAAGATTCCTCTTCAGATTCCTCCAGGTGTGCCACCACATTAATAGTTTTAAGGAAGAGATTCAAATAGCACTCAACAGCTTAATAAAAGTGCTTTTCAGTGCCTATTAGACAGACTCTGATCTAAACGTGATCTAAAGAATATAAAAGGGAATCAGTACCTACATAAAGCAAAAATGGCAGAGGGAAGCTAGTTAAATTCAGTTTAGTTTATATAGCACCACAACAACAGTTGCCTCAAGGTGCTTTATGCCAAAGACACTACAATAATATAGAGAAAACCCAACAATCAGTGGAATAAAAAGAAATCTGTTTGCAAAACTGTGCTTTCCAATGGAGGATTGAGAATAACATGTTAAGGCTCGCTGGGGTTGTTTGGCATGAAGAGTCTTCATGGATATTTCATTACTCCGATCCAGAGGTCACATCACTCAAGCTCTTGCAGCTGCTCGAAAAACTGGATTAAACTTCCTTTAATGTCCTTCCTTCATTTATACTAGTTTTATTTTATTAGTGTGATTGCTTTATTTATTGCCACATGTTGTTAAGTCTATCTTTGAAAACATGCCTAAATAGACCTCTGCATTACTTACTGTACCTTATTTATCTTCTTTTTATATATTCTGCTCCTGGGAACAATTCTGGAGAAGAAACACTTTAAACTTTTGGTGACTTTCTGCCAAAATAATGTTTAAATAAACTATTTTTCCTGCGCCTACCAGCAGGCTGAACTAATGCCATGCTAATTCACGTAATGGATACATTAAGCCAAGGAAAATGAAAAGTACATCTGCCAACACTGATAACAAAGAGATCAGCCTGTAATCAGATAACTGAAACAGTGGTGACACTCAGCTGTGCACATCCGTCAGTGCAGCAGCACAAGTGGATGTGTCCCTGTTGGGCTGAGCAGAGAAATTATCATCTTTGTTTCTAGAGAATGTTCCCATAGATTTCAATTTAGGATTCTTTGAGTGCTGTGTCCCTCTCTTTTAATGACTCTGCTTAAAGCAAGTCAGAAATCACAGTTTTACACTAGTCATCACTAGTTTTCCAACTAGCCACTGGTTTAAGCTTAATTCTTAGAAAATCAGCAGTCACATGGCTTCATGTTCCTGTTTGTTTGGAATACAACATGCAGCTTTAGCCTAAACAAAACTATGCTGTTATCACCATCTCTACTTTTAAGATTAGGCTTAAAACCTTCCTTTTTGCTAAAGCATATAGTTAGGCCTGGATCAGGTGACTCTGAATCCTCCCTTAGTTGTGCTGCAATACACGTAGGCTTCTGGGGGATTCCCATGATGCATTGAATGTTTCTTCTTCAGTCACCTTTCTCACTCACTATGTGTTAATAGACCTTGCTGCATTGAATCATAGTTGTTATTAATCTCTGTCTCTCTTCCACAGCATGTCTTCTATCCTGTCTTCCTTCTCTCACCCCAACCGGTTGCAGCAGATGGCCGCCCCTCCCTGAGCCTGGTTCTGCCGGAGGTTTCTTCCTGTTAAAAGGGAGTTTTTCCTTTCCACTGTCGCCAATGTGCTTGCTCATAGAGAGTCATATGATTGTTGGGTTTTTCTCTTTATGCATTATTGTAGGGTCTCCCTTACAATATAAAGTGCCTTAAGGCAACTGTTGTTGTGATTTGGCGCTGTATAAATAAAACTGAATTGAACTGTTATGCATTTATTTTTGTTATATATTTAGAAAGTTGCAGTTAATTAATATTTTCAAATTGCCTTTATCATTTTGTGTTTCTTTTCAATTCATCATTTATTTATTTGATCAGTATTTCAGCACCCAAAGACAGCAAATCAGAGTACTATAAAACAGTCATAAGCAACAAATCCCCAGGTTGGAAAGCAGAAAACACTGAAATTTTTGCCATTAATGCCCATCTATTACTCAAATGAATGACTAATCCCTTCGGTAGGGGTTTGATTAAACCAGTAATGATTTTAATTGAACACTTTAATGGAAAAATGCTTTGTTTAAATGCAGAAATTCAGGTAAATGAAAGACACAGTGCTATCTACAGCCATAAATACACAAGGAAAATACAAGGATACAAAGTTGTTGGGGCTTCAAGCACATTTTATAGCTGCTACATGAATGCAGTGGATTCACTGTCATGGTATTTTTACAGTTTGAGATTTTTTTCCTCACATGAAGGATATGAGTGCTTATCTGCCATGGTTTGAAATAAAGAAGCAGACACAACAACCTATATAAGATACAAAAAAAGCCCTATATGAGCAGCTTACAGTATACAGGCCTGTAGACCTGTCTCCGTAAGTCTCAGCGGTGGAGAGGGAGAGAAACAGTATAAGAAAGCGACCTTGGACCGGGCGAGGAGACGCTGTTGAGCTCCGCATCAATATTTTAGCAGTAGAGTTGACACATCAAAAAAAAAGGAAAAAAAAGAGAGAAAGAGAAAAGAAAGAACGAGGGAGAAAGGAGAAGAAGAGAATGCCCAGCGATTCCAGAGTCATCCAATATTCATGCACGCATCATCGCTGCCATGAATATTCATATGGAGATGAATATTTAAGTGCAACTCCTATGGAGAAATTAGGTTCATCTTTACACTTATCAATAATTTGCAGGCCAGGTGAGTCTCATCGGCCACTAAATAAGTCATGTCTGCACGCACGCACACAGACGTTTGAAGGATGGGAAAAAGAGTGGAAAACAACACAAAGTTACATGTCTGCTGGTTCGCAGCAGTGCCTTGTGGGTAAGAAGAGAAAGAGATGTCAGCAGTTTGATCTCCAAAAACAGAGTATGTGCACACAGTTTATCTATTACCATTAATGAATATACATGCGTACAGTTGCATGGTTGACACACACGTTAACTCCAAAATGTTAAAATGTCCAGCACCAGTAACACTGCTTTGTTTTGGTTATTGGTCTTTTATGTCCAATGTGAAATATCATGTACCTTTTTTTAATGTATTTTTTTGCACCAATCCCTCTGATCAAATATTTAGCATCTAGCCAGAATAAGCTGGGGTTTTTTTTACCGTGGTTTGTAAATAAAAGAAACCAGTTTAGATCCGTTTCAATACTTTATTTAGTTGCAGCTCCCAGTGACAGAAGCTCTTTTGACAATAGGCAGTATTTCACAAATGAGAAATATTACTGCTGTTAGAAATACCCCAAACCTCCAACTGAGAACTAAAATGAAATAATTAATCACTGTGAGCACTGTGACATGAATATTGTACAGCTGAGACTGTGAAGTTAAAAATTTAGTCAAACCTGATAATGTAGAGCCTAGCCCAGGAAAGACTGTGAAGTGCATTAAACTGGAACTGTGAGTGGATTTAGGTCCAAAAGGTTCCACTCCTTGGAAAAACCCACCTAAAGTTTTTGTCTCGATTTTTAATCCACCCAACCGTTTTTAATATTTCCAACCTGACACTAGTGAAATTAACACATTGATTCATGAACATCTGCCAACTGAGTGAATCTGAATTATACACACATGGCACCAGCTCACACATACCTCATTATTTAATTTACTGTCTCTCAAAATATGACTTACTTATACCTTTTAAACTGTTACACAGTTTAGGAACAAGTATATTTTCATTCGATTCCCCTTTTCGTGTGTGTGCGCGCGCCTGTGTGTGTTTGTAAGCATATAAAGGACAGAAGAGCACAATTCAGAAATCTCTAATCGTAACACATCCTGTTCTTCTGTGTTACTCATCTGGTGGCAGTGATGTCATTACACAAACACACAATCTCTCTCTCTCTGTCACACACACCCTTCTCTATGATATGGTTATGAGGGAGGCTATGCCTTGTAATCCTATTCTCCTTGGTGAGGATGAAGACGGGGTGTATGTTTGTGTGTGTGCCTGGCTAGAAAAAGGAGATCTGAGGTGGAGGGAGGATTAGGGCAGGAAAGAGGAAGCCAGCCAAAGTGGGCGGGCATTATTTGCATCAAATACTTATATTTTCTACACAGTTACATGTTTTCTTTTTATATTGAGACTGAAGTCAGTGCTGCTCCTCCATGATGGAAGCAGAGCAGCTGATGGGCCCTTTGTGAATGTTTGGAAACATGTGAAGTCTTTCTTGCCAGGTAAAGTTGTAATAGTGCCATATCTCCATCATCTCCTGTTTTTTATTATACAAAACAATTTGAAATACTTTACTTATTCATCGCATATTTGAGAATTTCATTTTTTATTCTTTACTATGTCTCCTTTTTTATTCTGAGAAGTTTGCTGTGTGCCTCCATGTCACATCTATAGCACAGAGTGTGCTGAACTAGATGAGAAAGTGACTCCAAACTGAGGCATCCAAGAGTGTCATAATAGGACCGTGCTGTGCCAGTTTTGAGCTATCTTATCATACTATACAAAATGTACAAAATCTTTGCACATCGCTGAATGCATCAGCTTAAAATGAACATACTGGCTGTTGAGATTGATGTAGCAACTGTAGCCTCAGCCTATTAGTTAGTGAGATCAGGTTTTGTGAAGCCTTGACCTGAAAGTTTTTGCTTTTGGGATCTTAGTTTTTTGAATCCAAATGTCAGGAGAATGAGGTGGATCTGACTGTAAAACAATGCACAGTCATATAGCAGCAACTTGTCAATCACATGCCAGGCATGCCCTCCAGCATGCCCTAACTCATCCTCCTTTTTGACACTAATGGGACCATCATTTACAAACTGAACATCATGCTGCATTCAGAAAAACTTGAAAGACTCTAGTTTACTGAGGTCTTAAACAAAGACTCTGAAGGACCATAGACATCTATACGATTAGAGTTCCTTCTAGAACCAGAGAAGTCACCCCTGCTGGCCATATGAAAGAGTCCAAGCACTTGTACATTGGCTTTTCAGACCTGGAAGCTACGCTGATGTTTCAGTATATGCCTGCAGCCTACTTCTTAGGCTGTTTTTCAGTGTTATATCACTAAGTTCTTGCTGACAATGATTTAAAATGCACAAGGCTACTCTATTCCAACAGGGCATATGTTCAGTTTAACACTGATAACTTACACTACATTGCTAGCACAATCACGCATCAATTGGGTAAAAATGTGTACACAGTGAGGGCAGACAGTAACTTGATTACTTGTTTTTTCCAACCAGATTATGAAGAGTAAGTCACACACTTGTTGCCATGTCCCTCCGATGCAAACTGAAAAGTCCAGACTTGCAGGTTTTATGTGCACATTAAGTCTGCTTAAGAATATCAAATAGAATTGTTGCAGACCTCAAAAGAGTCCACAGAAGGTGCAGACTTCAATGAGTTCTCTGAAAGGATTACCCCTAGTTACACTATTATGGACACTGTAGTGTAAAAGGAAGCATCATGGCAGTAGTTCAATACACAGAAACAACCATGGTACATTTCATCTCAATGCACAGTTTTCCTTCATGGCCCAGCGCCCACAGGCTGGATATTTGGAAGAAGCATCAGTCACACTGGATGCAGAAGTGTCATGTCTATTCTATACTATTCACATGTACTGTGAGTTGGTGAAAGTAACACTATTTACCTTGAAGAGGTGATGTCTCTGCTCTTCTGACAACATCAGCTGATGACTGTCTGTTACCATGGCGTCCATGTCCATCAGCCAATCCCACAGCTCCTGGTATTCAGCCTCAAACTCCTGCAGACTGACAAAAGGAAGTGAGAGAGAAGAAAGAGTTAAACTGTTATAATTAAATGTTTGTTTTGCTATGATTCATCTTGTCTATTTTATTATTTCCTTTATTATTGTAATATTTTTTTGTCCTCCGGCAAAGGGAAACATGGATCTTGTTATACTGATAAAACACATGGCTAAAAACTGACTGACAGATAAAGTTTGCTCTACAGAAAAAGACAGCAGAAGGCAAAAAGAAAAAAGTCTGTCAAAAAGCAAAACTAAAATGCCGTTCCAGGGAGTATTTCATCACATTTTACAGTTGTGGTCATAAGTTTACAAAACATGTGCTTGAATGTCATGGTAAATTTGGGATTTTATAGAGTTGGTTCACAAGTTGAATTTATTTTGAACTTTCTCAAATCCAACAGGGTCAGAAATACGTATATATACACTCCCACTAATATTTGGTTAAATGTCCTTTACCAACTTGCAACTCAGTCAGATGCTTTTGGTAGCCACCAACAAACGACTGAACATTGGACCACTGTGTGTGGCAAAGCTGACAGTTCATTTAAATTAGTTGGCTTGTGAGATTATTATTGAAACAATTATTTGATCCCCGCTGAATTTGCAAGTTTGCTCACTTCCAAAGAAATGAACAGCCTGTAATTTAATGCTAGTTTCATATTAATGGAGAGAGACAAATTATCAAACTAAAATTCAGAAAAAAACACATGACATATAAGTTATAGATTGATTTGTATGTCACAGAGTAAATAAGTATTTGATTACCAAGCAAAACATGACTTAGTACTTGTTGGAGAAACTGTTGTTGGTCTCCAGGTTTGCACGCATGTCAGGAGGGTTTTGGTTCTCTCCTCTTTAAAGAAACCCTCTAAATACTGTTTGGTTCTTGACTGCCACCTAGCAACTTGAAGCTTCAGCTTCTCCACAGATTATCTAAAGGATTGAGGTCTCTAGACTGGCTAGGCCACTACATGACCTTAATATGCATCTTCTTTCGCCACTCCTTTGTTGGTTTGGCAGTATGTTTTGGGTTACTGTCATGCAGGAAGACCCATCCATAACCGATCTTCAGTGAGGCTGAGGATAGGCGGTTCTCATTCAAGACTTTACGATACACTGGCCCCTCAAAGCGGGGAAGTCGTCCTGTACCCTTAGCAGAAAACCAACCCCAAAGCATAATGTTTCCACCTCTGTGCTCGACTGTAGGGATGATGTTCTTTGGGTCACACCCAGGAATTCTCTTCCTCCAAAGACGGCGAATTGATGCTAAAGAGCTTGATTTTGTTTTCATCTGACCACAACACTTTCTCCCAAGCCCTTTCTGAATCCTTTAGATGTTCAGTGGCAAACTTAAGAGAGGACTGGACATGTGGACCTTTTTAAAACTTATAAACTGAGCAGTAATGTCAAAATGTTTAAGTTGCCTTTAGTAAGTGAGTTAACACAAAAAATCCACTATGTGTTTGTTTCCACTCACAGGTATATTATTAAATAGCTACTGAGAAGAGAGACATCCTGGATACACATTTTGGTAGAACCAAATGCCAAAGTTTATGTTTAAAACTTAAAAATAACATCCATGCTCCTGCTGACATCTTCAGCAACTGTATGGGTGTCTTAGAAAGATATTTAGATATTGTGTTCATGACAGTTTATACAATCAGCACCCAGGCTGTTTAAATTTGTAAGCTGTTTTAATTTTAATTTTGTAAAACTGTATTCAGACGTGGTTAATATTGTAGGGTCTTTAGCTTACAATATACAATGCCTCGAGGCACCTTGGCGCTACATAAATAAAACTGAATTTAACTGAATTGAAAGTGTAGTACGATAAATAGTCTTATACCCTCACGTCTTCTGTCATCCCCCCACTTCTTGCTGCTTCATCCCACTCCCTTCCCCATTCTCCTTATCCCAGATTTCACCCCCACCTCTCTCCATTTCACCTCATTTTTCCGACCTCTCAAAGTCATGGCTTTGCCTCCCACATCCTCCTCTTGCCCAGATTTTCTCCTCCACCTCTCTTTTTCCTGTTTCCTCCTCCTTTTCTTGTTTCCTAGCACTTTCTCTAAATCTTTCTACCTCCCTTTTTTCTCTTAACATCGTTCCTTTCCTTACTCTCTAGTTCTCCCTCCCCTTTTTCAGCTCACTCCTCCCACTATCACCTCCCTCTTCCCCTTCCTAACTCATCCTCTCACCTCCCCCTTCCCGACACAGGATCACATCAAATATTTATGCTGCTGGAACAGGGGCCGATTGCTCAAACACGCGCATTACTGTCAGCCGTTTTGTTAAGGTGCGTGTGTGTTTATTATTTATATATTCGCTGGCTTTCGGTCTCGGCGGGGATCGCCAACATGTTTCTCAACATTAGCGGTGAAATTGTTTGGAATTCTCCGGTCGCTGACGACGACAGTTTGACAGCTCTGTCAGACCCACAGTATTTCCACAGTGACTCGCACACAAGCACACACACTGCACGTACATGCCAGGCAAGGCGACCACACATTAAGAGGTGCTCTCTGAAGCACACACATGAAAATCACTCAAATACACAAACACACACTTACTGAAAATCACAGTTACCCAGAAAGCCGCATACATATTCATCACTAAAAAAAGGAAACACACTACAATTTGATGTTCCATCAAAGTAGGGAGAGTAAACTATGAATGAAATTATGAAAAAAACAACAACAAATAGAACAAAAAATACTCTCTCCCATTGTCTCCTACAAGCTACAAAATTCAAACTATTAATATCTTTGGAACGAATGCATGCTTTTATGAGCCTGAATCAGAATACTTTATTAATCCCTGAGGAAATTATATACACGTACATATTTTTACATCTGTTGTTTTGAAATATAGACCCAATAAGTGAGTCTTAATCAAGGGGCAATCTCTGAAGCTGAAAAATTAAGCCAATGCTACATGCATACAAAACTGCAGTTCTACTCACTTTTGGGGCCAGCCTCAAATGGCTTGAAGTGACAATTTCATATTAAAATCCCAGACTTTACAACTTAAATGCACGTTTACAGCCTGGCACAAAAAATGGATTTAGGATAGGTTCCCTCTTCGCAACTTGAAATCGTCATTGACCTTAGTACTGGAGTTGGGGGCGAGGTGGGACTGGGACACCTGTTTCACTACAGTTCGTAGAGTACCTGAACAGTGTCTGTAGACAAGTCCATCACTTCTATTTAAACTACTACCACAGCAATATGCTTGCAACCAAACATATCACAAGGAGTTTTTTCCAACTGGTTGGGCAATACAGATTTTTTCCCTAAACAGGGACAGGTTCTTGCCAGGGGATCGCTAACCAACCTTACGTGACTGGGGCATTAGCAATCATTTTTGCAGTGTGTGGCATCAAACTCCAGCAACCACTCGCAACCAGTCAGAGAATACTCGTTGTTCCTTCAAAACCGGCCATATGGTTGCAGAGCAGTTTTTAGGCCTGCATGACTGGGCATTATTGATTTGATGCTACACTGTCACCATGATGTTCACATGTACAAACTGGAGGACAAGTTAGCATCACGTGGTTATTGGTCACAATGGTCACATGGTTATTGGTCATGTGTTTTCAAAACCTTAATAAAATTATACTTCCTGCATCTTGGAAAAGTTTACTTCTGCTCCCACACATAAAGAACTTGTAACTATGGCATTTTCTGAAATATTTATAATGTTAATTGCTTCTGTCATCTCAAGAATACTTATGATTAATAACCACTTTAACCTTTCCTCATGACTGAGAGTTTTGCATGTAATAATTTTGTGTTATTTTGCACAAACTCGTTCCCAAAGCTTTCTGTTCTTATCCTGTTCCCCACTTTTCAGAAATGACCTTAGTTTATTCTGTGGTTTTTATATCCATCACAATTTCGAACTTGTCCCCATTTTCTGTTTTTACTTTCTAAAAATTGTTTTCTTCATCTTCTGCGGCTTTTTTCATAACTCCTTTTTCCTGCTCACGGCTACAGAGAAATAAAACAAGATTTGCCAACATTTTTCCACCTGTTCCTCCTAACCCCCCCCGCCTTGATCTTCTGTTATTTTCATCCTATCCTTTCCTCACACCTCCTGTCCTCCACTGAAAGTGATTCTCCGTGAAATAAAAGCTAAACCGAGGACAAAAAAGCAAAGCAAGCAAACGCTGCTTCCTTCCCCCAGAGGCGGTGTTCCTCATTATGCGCTGAGCAGAGCGGCCCTTTACTGACTAAGACAGATGAAGCAGATACAACACTCGTACAGATTGTTTTCTCTTGTCGTTTTTCCACCTCCCCTCCTCTCCTCCATTTCCGTCTTGTTCTCACACTAATGTTAACTAAATGCTTTGTAAAACAGTATCTCACGGGGGGTGGAAGACGAGAAAACAGACAAATCGGAGAGGAAGGATCGACGAGGCGCCACTGTGGGGCTGCGTTCAACACCGGGATGGTTACAGAGTGTTTGAAGTGTCAAGTTCGCTTTCTGTCACACTGCGCTGACGGAGCGCACAAGAGTATTATAGAGAGCCTTTCTGACATTCAGTCACCTGAGGAAATTTGAATTATAAGGATCTATTATTCATTTCTACCTCAACATAATTCCAGTCAACACTGGATATAAAAAATAATGTGAATAGAAAGTGTGCAAACCTACATGGAAAAACATACTGATATCTACACTAGCTATCCAGACATTTTTCAATGCATTATTTTGCAATAATGAAATAAATGTGCATCTGATGAGATTAAGTAGTTAAATGCCATGTGTTTCAGTGTAACACTGACCTCTACACATCCTATACATCTGTATTTTCTATTTTTTACCCAAACACAACAGAGACTGGCACACGAACACTAAGCAAAGGTATTTGTTGGGCCCAGCTTCAATCTGCAATGAAGGGAATATGACAGGAGTGTCCAACTCCAGGCCTCGAGTCCCGGTGTCCTGCAGGTTTTAGATGTGTCCTTGATCCAACACAGCTGATTTAAATGGCTAAATGACCTCCTCAACATATCTTGAAGTTCTCCAGAGGCCTGGTATTGAACTAATCATTTGATTGAGGTGTGCTGACCCAGGGCGATATCTAAAACCTGTAGGGCACCGGCCCTTGAGGCCTGGAGTTGGACACCCCTGCACTATGACAACCAGATGGACAAGTTAATTTTCCTGTGTGATGCTATGATAGATGTTGAAGTTCTGTACTTCTTTGTCTCCCAGCTCCAGATTCCTTCCGTATGTCCTTCAGTCAGTGTTGAGTTTTATGTGAGTGATGTGAAATACATGCTTTTCAAAATAACTGCTGTAGCATTGTTAGTGTCCTCTATTTTACAGGGTTTACTAACCCTGTAAAAATTTCAAGTTCTGTGTTTCTGTCTTTCCTTTCTGGTATTTTGTACACAACTGTTTGAATAAAACTATATGGTGATATACAGCTAAATGCTCCGATATCTGGCCGTGAGGCACTGTTGAGACACATTGCTATTGATTATTGGTGTAAAATAGCAGGTGGTAGTCCACCCAACTGAAACTTAAAATGTCTTCATGAGGGGCCTAAAAAATATATTGAAATCTTTCATTTTTAAATACTTTCTTACTGATTTACTCTTTTATGTATTTTTTTATTTTTTAATGATCTGTGGTGTCATTATTTTGAGAAGTTCTTTAACTAGTATGGTATTTTAAACAGGATTCAGGACAGATACCTTGCTGCTAACTAAAAACCTTTGGTTAAAACACTGGCAGTGTCTTTCAAGCTTAAATGGACAAATTTGTTATCATACTTCACTTTCTACTTCCCTTTCTCTCTCTCCCTGCTGCCTGCTGCTGCAACGCCGATAGCGGCTGTAACTGCTGTCTCTAATTCATCATCCTCCATACAGCAGAAAGAAGAGAGCAAGGGACAGAAGGTGAGAGGAGGGAAGGCAAGGCTCTCAGTGAGAGAACGAGAAAGAGGAGAGGAATGGAGAAAGAGGAAACTGTGGAGAAGGTAACAATAAGATGAGAAGACAGATATTCTAAATAAATAAAAGTAAAGAAGAGGATGGGAGTGATGCATAGAGGAAGGCAACCAAGTAGTTGCACTGAGAGAAAGGATGCAAAATAAAGCAAGGTGAGCAGGAGAAAAACATGAAGAGAAACGAAGAGGCAGCAGAAGGCCAAGAAAGAGGAGACAAAGCAGAGGTCAAGGAAGAGCAACCGGGAAAGAGCAGGAACAGAGGGTGAGGAGGAACGCAGGGAGCGATGGAGTGAAGGAAGAAAGGATGACAAGAGAGGAGGATAAAGCGATAGAATGAAAGGTTGAATGAGTCATATTGGCAGCCGTCACCTTTCAGTCAGAGACTCTGCTGGATTTATGAGGTGATTCACTGACACTCGCCCAGTCTAATGGATTCATCCTACAGAGACATTAAAATCGAACTGTCGATGAAGAGCAGCGCAGAGGCCTGTGCTGATATTCACACACTTCTTCATTCATCCATGCTAACGGGATCATCCTACGGAAACATTCAAATCAAGATGTCCACAAACAAAACCCTGGTGCTTAATCAGTCATTCACTCACTAATTTATTATTTTATTAATCTTGGAAAAGAGCGTGGTGCACAAGTTTAATTTATTTAGAGTTTTGTGGACTAAAAACACTGACTAACACGTTGTAGAATAGGAAAGTGGAAGTTCCCTAAAACTAAACTAAAAAACTAAAGCTAAATGTGAAAAAACAATTTAAGTTAACTAAAATAAACAAACTGAAATGATTTCGTCAACTTGGAAAACTAAATAAAATAAAATAATACTATAGATGAAATGTTCTTAGTCCTGTTTGCCTGACGAGGCATTGATGGATGAGTTTATTGAGACTGTGAGTCAACTCATTTCAGTGTAATAGCAGTACTGATTTTCCTAAATCTTGCCTCTGACATACAGTATGCCCTCCATACGTTAATAATTCAAAAGATTAAAACTAACACTGAAGCTAATAAAAACTGAAATAAAACAAAACCATTTCAAATAGTAAAAACTGAACAGAAACAATAATTAGTCCTGAAAAAGATCTAAAATGTCATCTTCAGCTACCAAAGTAGACGGCCATCAAAAGTCTGTGGTTAAAGTAGAACTGGATAACAGAGTTTTAAGGTGGTATCACTGTTGCCTCACAGTCAGAGGGTTCTGGGTTCAAACCTGTGTAGGGTCCTTCTCATTCTTACATTAAGTTCATTCATTCATATATTTACAAAGTCTAAATCTTCTCTCTGTTTCTCTTTTATCACAAAGTCATTAATTCCTGCAAAGTCAAGTCACTCAGTCATTCAGTTAAACATGCATTTGCTTTCAATTTTAATGTTAGTCGTTCATGTATTCATGTTGGACTTTTTAAGATATAAAAATGTTAAATAAGGTAACAAGTGAAACCAAAGTGCTTATTGCTATTAAAAGTATGACTTTGATATATGTATATATATATTTCTGCTCTCAGAAGGTTTCATATCCTGATTTGTTAGGAGCTTGGACATGCCTCATCTTTCCTATATAAGCATTTAGATTATTTTGAACATAACAATAAGAAATATGAAAAATAAAAATTGACTTTTAGTTACTTTAGTTACTACAAAAAATCTATATCTTCCACCCTAACTAACTTTCATTCTGCTAATAATTTAGAATTGAGATATTTTGCTTGAGATTAGTGAATAATTCAGTCTGACCTTCATTTTCTTCACAACTGAACCAAAACCAGAAATCTCAACTGAATGAAACTCACAAAGAAAAACATGTAACATCCAATTAATACAAAACTCATCACACACACCACTGCACTGGACAGACAGACAGACACACACACACACACGCTCACACATACCCAAATGTAAATGTGAAAGGCAACAGCTAACATATGAATAACCAATTAGAGCCCGACACATTCAATGTAAATTACTGAAATATTACGCCGCAGCCTCAGAGGGCTGAAAAACACAAACAAGATGAGGCTTTCATTTACATTTGTGCTGTGGGTTTTCAATCTTTGCGCACAAACAACTTGCGCATGTAACAACTGTTATTTAATTCAAGTAGAAGACAGTCCAGTGGCACTACGGTGGGTTTGATTCGTATATGTGGACACTTGCACAGACAACGCACGCACCGCACGCTTCGCGGAAGCCACCGTGAAGTCACACTGACAACACCCGCAAAGTCTGCAGAACACAACATGCTACAGACTCAAAGGGAGTAATTTAAGCCTCAGTTTTTTTATTTGCATACACACTACTCAGTGTATGTTGTCATTTTCTTTTGTGTGTGTGTGTGTGTGTGTGCGCCCTGTGTGTGAGTGATAACTGCAGCGAGAAGCTCCTCAAAGCCGGGGATGAAACGCCGACAGGCAGCGTGACCAAAGACGGTGCTCGCCGAGCCGAGCCTGGCCACACCAGATTACTGCTGTTAACGCTCACACTCTGTGTGTGTGTGTGTGTGTGTGTGTGTGTGTGTGTGTGTGTGTGTGTGTGTGTGTGTGACTGCATTTAGCTGCATGTGTGTGTTGTCTGTTATGTTTGCCTGTGTCTCTTCTATCACAACAGACAACACTGACCTGCTAGTTTTCACTCTTATTATTTTGCACTCCATTACGCTCTGCAGCTTCTGTCCTCTGCACGTTCAACGCACAAACTCGAACACCTTGTTTAACAGGCCCAATGAAATGGTGGAACTTCTAAAAGTCAGAACAAAGGACTTTAAAGTGGACCTGTTATGATGATTTACAGCTCCCTGTATTTTATTTTTGGAATACACAGGAGCAGCAAGAAAGAAGTCCTCGTTTGTCTCCTATTGGGCCTTAGTTCATTGTTTTAGCTCACTTCCTGTTCCCTTTGAGCCAGTTTTCTTCTAATTGGCTGCACATCACAAACAGAAGGTTTGAACAATGGTTGGCACTTCTGGGCTCACAGGCTTTGTCCCTCAATTGACCATAGGAGAGAAATTCAGTTTTATGAGTGCTTAGAATTTCTACAGGGTTTATGAAAAGAATCATCTGTCTCCTATAGGATATATTTTTTAAGTAATGGACACAGAAGCTTGGGGTAAATTTCAAAATACATGGCTGAATATAAAGTTTTACACGCAAAACTTTCACTGTTCACAAATGCTCAGTGAGCCGCCCTACAGACGCACAATATATATCCATACGATAGTCAAAGTCGTTCCACACTTTGGCCAGCATGTCTGCAGCCACTGCTGTTGTTGTGCAATTTTACTGTACAGTTAATCCATGATGGCTGAAATTGGTGTCAACCTTGATCCCAGTGGTAAAATGCCAAATCAGCAAAATTATGATTGATCCATCAATGAGGAAGCTCGCTGATAAGGAACGCTCAAACTACTGGCAACCACGTGAAATTCATACATCCCTTTATCATATTTCTTCTTTCCTTCATAAGAGATGGTCATTTTATTTCTGTGAATTTAAGTTAGAATAACATGATTTCACAAATCTCTACTCAGAATTTAGCCATGTAACAAAGTGGCGTCCTGTCCAGGGTGTACTGCACATTTGGCCCTAGCTGGGATAAGCTTGAGCCTATATTACACTAAATTAGCACATTAAACTGATGGTTTAAAGTGGTTGCTTAGTGTCTTACGGCTCTGTAGTACTTGCATTGATCTCTGTGACTTCTCTTAAAATCTCAGGGATCACCTCTAAAGTAGGGAGCTGTTGTTATCCTGGCTTGATAACTTTTAAATTCTATATAGAGAGACCGTCTGATTCTCATAACCCCAAGAATGAAGATCCTGAGCCTAGTCATGTGGCAGGTTTGAGGTTTGTTAACCAGTTTGCTAAATTACCGTATTTTTTTGGACTATAAGGCGCACTTAAAATCCTATAATTTTCTCAAAAATTGACAGTGCGCCTTATAATCCGGTGCACCTTATGTATTAATTGTGGTTGTGCTTACTGACCTCGAACCGATTTTATGTGGTACACAGGGCTCAAAAATCTGTGAAAATGTTTTAGTATGACTTTGGTAAGCTACGAAGCCGCACCGCTTGATGGATTGTTGGAGCATTACGGCTACTGTAGTCAGGAGCCTCGCGGAGTTACTGTGCTTCAACATAATATTATTGTGTGCGTATAAGGACCCCAAAATGGCACCTATTAAGAGACATGCTTACGAAGCGGATTTCAAACTCAAGGCTTTCAGTCACATTTTGTTTCGCTTAACGCACCTTATGTATGAAAATAAACCTGTTGATTAATATTGCGCTTTATAGTCCGAAAAATACGGTAGCCTAATGGTGGATGAACTGTAGCCCAGGAGGTCAATGAATATTATTAATATAATTAGATTCTGAGTGTATGCGTCATAATTAGCATTACATGAATGTGTGTGTACATGAGGGATGTGGATAAATTTTAACAGGTCCTCCCATAGTAGACATGCATTTGTTTTACAAAATATAGAGCACTGTAAAGCAATTACGGAAGCTAACAGAAAATTACTGATCACTTATTCTGTTGTTTCCTGTTGTGCAGTTACCTGTTGTTCCTGGCCAGGTGACTGCAGCGCCTTCTGTTGGTGGGTGAGGGGTACTGCAGGCTGCTTAGTTTGATAGCCATCTGCTCTAAGGCCATTCGCTGGGCTTCGCACTGACTGGTGGTCTGCTCCGCCTGGAGAAAACAAAGCAGAACACAGGGATATATATTACCCAGACTGAATTATTTCTTACACTTCTTTGGTTCATTCTGAGATTGCGTTTGAGCCGCTTAGGCGCAGTGTTTCCTGCCAGGTAAATGACGCTCCGCAACGTGGTGACGTCATTTGGGGCGACCGGAATCGATAAGGGAATCGTTTGCAAAAATGGCAAACAATTCCAAGGAATTGAAACAGTGGGAACCGGTTCTCAACAAGAACCGGGTTTCGATACCCATCCCTACCTGGCACCCTATGCTGGTAAACGGTCTAATGTTAAATAATCTGTCATGTTACAAATTAACACTATGTCTGTGTATGTCATGTTCTCAGCTTGCTGAATTGCAGGTTTTCCATGAAAAAATCCTGCTTTTCTCTGGTTTAGGACTTCTGCAAAGACCCCTCGAGCGTAAGACTTTTTAATACATTCTAAGGTGAACTTAATTCAGTGCTTCTTACAACGTACAAATACCCTGTCTTATATAAAGACCAAGATGACCAGAATCAAGGTAACACAGTGAGCCTTCTTGAAAGCGAACAGAGTGTGTGTGCATGATGAAGTCGCAGGTCTGAGTGGGATCATCTTCCACTGAGTGTGATTAGCTGTTTATTGCAGATGAAGGAGATTCGGACGTGCCGCGTTTTGACGGACGTGCCCTTTAAAGCCCTGCGAGCATTCAGCAAGCCACTAGAAACACTCTCCATACTTATCCCCCGCGTCAGCTGACAACATACACACACATCTATGAAACGGCACGTACATGTGTATGCATATAAATGTACATACACGCACAAACATTTCACTAACACAGATCACCCATAAAACCTGGCGCACACATTTAATACGAATTGCTTTTCTCTGGCACAAATTACCCCTCATACACACACTCCTATCAAGCTCGCACAAATGTTCCCATAAAGCCACACACGCACACAAATTGACCATCAATTGCTTCACACACAAAAACAAACAGTCACACATGGAGCATGATTCGCTGCTCTTTCTCACGAATTATCCTTCTCTCTCTCTCACACACACGCACACACACACACACACATCACAGCTAGTTGCACTCGGTATCCAGACACAATCATATAGAGGCACTCAGAGCGCCGCTCAGATGTAATTGCATACAAACTATATGGAGATGAGGCCTCAATTGAACCAATGAAGGCTGAGTGAGTGTGTACAAACAGCCCAATGCGCACACATACACACATATGACCGCCTGCTTTTTCCTCATTCAGTAACAATCTGAATAAAGTGTTGTCGCGTCGAGTTGCGTTCGCCGTCCGATCTACTTAGCGGACTCGACGGAAGGATCTGGAAAGGTCATCCAATCTGTAGAAGGCAGAGCTGCTCAATCAGCGAGCTAATAAACAAACCGGCAATACACAATCAACAGCACTATCTGTGTTGAGGTGTGTTTGAACGAGAGAATATTCTGTTTGTGTATGTGCTGCTGTTATAGAAATGAAACTAACTGGAGCCTCTCGGAGGGAAAAAAAACAGAGTTTATCTAAATGTCTCTCCACTTTCCTTCATTACTTCTCTCTATTTCTGTCTTGGTTGCGTTTGCAGACTGTTTGCTGGCTAGTTAGTCGGTCAGTGAATCAGTAAATCAGTCAAGTTGTTCATTAGCTGGTTAGACTGTTCTTTTCTGTGCTAATATGTTCCCTCACACAGTCTATAACTTTGAATCCAAGCCAAGAAGTACATTTAAAAATTCCCTAATTTATGTAAGCTTTTTGCACATTTGTCAAGTAAATTACTGTACTTACAGCAAAGCAGAAGCGACCTTGGTCAAAAGAATAACCACGGCAGGACAGCTAATCCAAAAAAATTGAATTAACATTGAAAGGGGACTACTGTGGTTTTACTAATTTTCTGTCATTTATATACTGATACAATGTTGGGTGTCAGGAGCTGGGTCTGTAACCCAGCATTTTGAGTTTTATTTTGTATTTTGATATGTGGAATGTGTTAAGTTCTTTGGTTGCTATTGTTACTTAGGATTAAATTGAGTTTCTAGTTCTTCTATAACTCCTGATTTAAAAGTCTTTTCTTGTCTTCAGTGACAATATGTCATGTATTTGTTGTCTGTGTGTGTCATGTAGTCGGTGTTATTATGTCTACGTCTCTCCGTGTTTCCAGTTTTATTTTGAAAGTCTTGTGGTTCTATGTTGATAGTGCTTAGTTTTGCTCTTCTCCTGTGGAGTTATTATGTTCATTTGTGTCAGCCGTGTCTCCCCAGGTGTTTCCACTTCCCTCATTACCCTTCTGTGTGTTTTCATTCAGTCTTTGTCCGGTTGACTGTTTTCTTTCCCGTTCCATGTACTTCATGATTCTGCTCAGGTCGTGTTCATGTTTCACGTTCATGTTTTTCCTCATCATAGTTTCACACGTTCCTGTTCACAATCATGTTCATGCCATGTCATAGTTACCACAGTTTAGTTTTCCCTGTTTAGGTTTTAGTTTCGTTTTTGCCCCTGTTCACCTTTTGCTTTATTTTCTACTTGTGTATCAGCCATAATAAACGGCTCGCTTTTTGTTTAACCTTAGTGCCGCCTCCTTCCCTGTCTGCACTTGGGTCCTCATATCAATACTCAGGCTGTGCCGTGACAGTTGGATGCTCATATTAAACATGGCTAATGTTTCAAAAAATGTGTTTCGTTTTTACCTTTATTAACCACAAAGAAAAATAAGTCTCTTGAGATTATAAAATGTCTCTAACAAAAGTGCAGTACAATCAATAGCGCTGTATAAACTATTAGCTTGCACACACACACACAACTAAACCCATACTTTACTTAGGTACAAGCGAAAAAAATAAAATAAAATAAAACATAGAAACAACAAAAATATATAAACTTCAGTGTCAATAAAGAATGTATACCTTAGTAAAAATAACTGTCTAATAGCAGAAATAAAAGTAATACCATTCAGGCAAAACTAGTCATTCACATTATCTAAAATGAACTTAAATTAATTGTCATGGTCCTGAGTCATGTGACCCAGTGTTTCTAAGTTTCATGATATTTTGTTATTCATCTGTATTCTAGTTTCTTTTTAGCTTATCTAGTTACATTCTGTCATACCTACTTGCAGTTATATTTTATGGTTTATTGGGTTCCCCTTGTGTCTCATCCCTGTGTTAATTCTTCCTTAGAGGTTAGTGAGTCTTATCTGTCATGTCTCCTGTCTGTGTAGTTCATGTCGTCAAGCTCATGTCACTTCTGCGTCTTATTTAGGGTTCCTGTTTTACTTTGAAGGGTGTTCAATGTTCATTGCTTTAGTTTCACTTCCACTGTGGTGTCATTTGGTTTGTTCTAGTCAGCTGTTTCCTCACGTGTCTCCACTTCCCCTGATCACCTCATGTATATATTAAAGTCCTCTGTCTTCCTGTGTTCAATGTCCCGTCGTCCTTGTTCCACCCATCATGTCATGTCAGGTTTCAGGACTCTGTGCAGGTCATGGTCATGTTGCCTATTCATGTATGAGTTCATTGTTCCTTCATGTTCGTGCACAAAGTCCTGTTCATAGTCATTGCAGTCTCCTTCTCATTGTCTTCCTAGTTATCATAGTTAAGTCTGTTTTCTCAGTTTTCAGTTTTCCCAGTTTAGGTTCCAGTCTTGTTTTGCCTCTGTGCTTACTGCCTTGTTTTGTTGACCTGATTATCAGCCGTAATAAAAGGCTCGCGTTTTGTTCAAGTTAGTTGTGGTCTCCTCGCCTGTGTCTGCACCTGGGTCCTCACACACCCACACACTGTCTCCCCCCACAAACTGCGACATTAATTAAGTGAGACCAGTGTCTTAAGTTTTAATTTAGGAGTGATAAATTTGAATTCTCCTTTTCCAAATTCCATTTGAACTTCTGGGACAGACAAAGTGGTGAAACATGGAACCCAGGACAACAATTTCCCACAATTTCTGATTAATATAAGTCAGTATATAAGATTTAAGCAAACCAAGAATAGCCTTATAAATAAAAAATCTACATATAAATATACATAGTGGCTGAATCTACAACATGACACAGCAGACCACCAAAGCTCAGCATACAATGCACAAGGGTGAGTAAGAGCGTTAAAGTTTGTAATAAATCCCATTGTTCCAGAATAAACAGAATGCAGGATATGTAAGCATTCTGGGGACCCATGTATATAAATCACATCACCATAACCAAACAGAGACATAAAAGTCTCTTTCTGGCCAGAAACAGATAGACAGGAAAGTAAACACCAAGTTTCAATTTCAATTTTTTCACCGGTTGCTGAATGCGAGGTGTAGACGAGAGTGAGTTGTCAATTGTTTTTCCTAAGTACTTATATTGAGATGCTCACTCAATCTCTGAGCCCTGAAGTATATAATACATGAGAGGTTCAGGGGTTTATATTTTGAATTTTTAAGTTTTAAATCACACAGGCTATGCTTTACTGCACTGGAGCTGACAGAGAGCCTTGCTATAAGAGGAGTATATCATCATATCATCAGCATAAAAATGAGGACTGATCACATTAAGCAAGCTAGAAGTCACTGAGGCCTGATTGATGTATAACTCTGAAAGCATCCAACGTTTTCTAACAGCCCTTCAATGGCAAGTCTTGGTTTTAAGATGTTATGATCAACTGTGTCAAATGCTATGGCTAGGTCAATAAAAATGGATGCACAATGTTGCTTGATATCTGCTTGAAACAATTAAATCAATTACATTGAAACAATCACTTTTAAGGCTGCTATAGTTGTACTGTAATTTTTCTAGAAGCCTGACTGGAAATCATTTAAAAATCTCCTTTACGGAAAGGAACTCTTTCTGCTGTTCATTAACAAGAGTTTCCAGAACTTTCACAAAAGCAGATTATTTAGAGATGGACTTGTAATTATTCAAAACTGGAGTATCCCAACCTTTGAGCAAAGGGAGAACAAAAGCAGATTTCCAAATGGTTGGAATTTCATTTGTATATATAAGAAATCCAAACAAAAAAAAAATGACATTGGTATTTTTGTGCAAGCAATCCCTATGAGCTTTCAGCTCAGATTTCAGACTGCTCTAAACACTCAGTTTCAGACTTTTTACCTGACTCATGGCTCTTAATGATGTCAAAGAGAGTGGATATCTGTATTTAGTCATCTCAGACACAGAAGCTCCACCCAACTACTGTTCACACCTGTTTTATATTGACAGAACGTTGGTTTAAAGGAAGGCGGATGGGAGCAAAACAGTTTGTTTTAGACATTAGATGACAGGTCTCCAACTCCAGTCCTCGAGAGCTTTTAGATGCATCCTTGTTCCAACACACCTGAATCAAATGACTGGCTTGCTATCAGGCCTTTGCCAAACTTAATTCAACCATTTGATTCAGCTGCGTTGGAGTGGGATGCATCTAAAAGCTGTAGGAGAGTAGCTCTCAAGCACTGGGGCTGGAGATCCCTGCATTAGATGAACTGAGGAACTCCAACAATCCCCACTATAAAAAGATTATTCTGAACTCTGAATCATGTAAAGCTATTGTCAGTAACACAAGAAACATTTATATAAGTTGGCCAAGGAAGATGGCCCAGCACCAAGGAAAGTCTGCTGCTGCCATAGGAAGTACATCATAAAATATATTTAGTGTTTTGTGGAAACAACTTTTGAAAGAAGTTCATTGCTGACAAAAAACTTTGAAGTGATAATGTGATGTTTTTGTCAGTGCTACATGGTCATAATGTCAGTCAGTCAGTAAGGAGGTCACTAACTGACTCAGTCCCGCAGCTACATACTCACTCAGTTATTTATTTAATCATTTTTTCTGACGTTGGCAACAGCCGAGCCAACGCAGGCTAAGGTATGAAAAAGCAAATTACATCCATACCAGCTGACTAAAGCCATAATGAAACACGCACACACACTTGTACAGTATGTGTACACACTGAAGTACACTGAAGCAATTTCTCCTGGACGCCCGCCTTGAGGACACAGTGACTAAAGACACACACACACACAGTGATGAGTTGGGCTGCTTCCCAGTCTGAAGGATCTTCAAGGATTTCTGTCAAAAATTATTTGTCTTCAAACTAGACTCATGCCTCCATCTGTTAGTTTGCATGCGCATGTGTGAATTGCTCATTTTGCCTAACTGCCTATTGTAAGAAGGACCAAAAGAAAAGCAAGCATATATGTATGTCTATGAACCTCTCCTATTTATCTACCATGCAGCCAGAAATAAGTAAAGGGCCTAGCTAGTGTGCATTTTCAGGCTCCTGAACGCATTGCACAATGCAGAAAAAAAGGTGATTTCCTAAACATTCAACTATGAAGGAGACCACGACCTTATCATTATCACAACCCACTGATCAAAACTGCAGCATTATTCCAATAATTATAATTATTGGTCAAATGATTGCACAAACCTTCAGTTTACCCAAACCGTTATTTAAAGTGGATCTATTGTGTTTTTTCCTCATATTTCTGATGCCTAATGTAAAAATGTTTTAAATAATGGGGTAGTGTACAATGTACAATAAGCCAAAAGCTCAGGCTACAGTATGCTCTAAAGCAAAAAGCTCAGTATTATGTCAGTGAGAAGGGATATCCTCATATGGTCATCTCAGACTGCTTTCTACCTGCTGTTCAAACTTTTGTTTTGTCTGGCTTAAAGGGAAGAAAGCAAAAGTTCTTGTTTCAGGCTAAATGCTCTGTTTCAAACTGTTTTTTTCTACTCTTGGCTCTGTATGTTTTGTTCTTGAGAGGGCATATGAATAATATGTTCCTGAAAATTGTGCAAAGATACTCTAGTTGAGTCCAAGAATAAAAATTGGGAGTTTAAAATAAGCAAAAGAAGGCCCCATCAATGTGTGAAGAACTGTCCGTGGTACTCGTCCTGAAATATGCTCTCGAACGTAACTTGTCTAATGTTACATGCTGAATGAAGGGAATTTTATGAAGGAGGACTATTAAAAAACACCTGATGGGGATATTATGGACTATGTTGGAATTTATGTGGTGTCAGTTACGTGATATCTGATACAAAGAGTTACACAAAAAATAACCTCTCTTCCATTTTTAATAGTGCTGCTGGCGTGGCTCTAGGCAGGCACTGACGTTCATGGTAAGGATCAGCCACGGGCTTCTCCTCTAGCGCCACCATGAGGATAAATTTGTGGGTTTGAGACATATGTTTCCGGATGACTTGCAATAACATTTTATCAATAAATTCACATCCTCTTAGAATGAACTGTAACTTGCTACTATTATCATTGTTATTATATTGTGTGCGTCTGTAGCTACAGTAAATACGGTGGAGGTTTGTTTGCTGCATTTGTGATAATCTCATCTGTTTCTGCTGCTACGCTATCAGCTCTTAAAGATAAAACCTAGAGTAAATATAAACAGAATCAAATATTTATTTTATTCCTATCATTGCTGATAAGATATTGTGAGCGATTTCAAATGGAAAGGCTGAATCCAGTGTTTCCAGTCCTGTCGTTAACGCTGCTAATAGACACACAAATCAATAAGAATCTGCCTCATTTGATGAATACGTAGACTGTCCTCTGAAACACACACACAGAGAAATGCACACAGCCTGTTGTAGATGTGTGTGTATTGCACTTCGATGTGCTGAATCAAGTCATTTTAGGGCTTTTTGTTTACATGTCAGGGCCAATTTATCCCGCATCCTCAGAAAACCTCACCACTAGCTGTGTGAGTGTGTTTATGTGGGGGTTTTTTTTGTTTTCATGTCTTAAAAATATATGTATGCATGTGTGTTTTCTGGCAATTGTGTGTTGATTCGCTGCTGTGGAACTGTGGCTTGATCCCTTATGAATGTGCATGTGTCCAAAGATGTTTCTGTTTGGGAGTGTGTTAGATGTGTGTGTGTGTGTGTGTGTGTGTGTGTGTGTGTGTGTGTGTGTGTGTGTGTGTGTGTGTGTGTGTGTGTGTGTGTGTGTGTGTGTATGTGTGTGTGTCTCCTGGGGTTTTCCTGGGGCTATAACTGCCAATCAAACAGCAGTGTTAGGACTGAGAGCTGAGCAGCAATAGCAGCATATAAACACACTGCAGGATCCACAACATGCTGTCTGCTCTTACACATGGTTCATTAAAAATAAATATCAGACAATAAATCAATAAACAAATCAATCAACTAATCAGTCACATCACAGAATAACACTTCATTAGCATGAGAGAAATAGAGGGAAATATGGAGATAAAAAGGTAAATAATGTTCACTCTTTCAAAATTTTGTGTTGTATTTGTACTCCAGACAAGATTATCTGTCTCATTTTCACCTTTTGTTAGACACATGTGGACCAACAGTGACAAACAAGAGCAAGTTTTGTGCAGCTGAGTGTCCAGGAGTGCCTGCAGTGTCACCTCAGCACTGTTCCTTTAATCTGCCAGGAACATCTTAATGCCAGAAGTCATGTGAATGAGTTCTGGCTCTTTGGCAGCTATGTTGATTGTTGCCTGGAGCTGTGCCCAGAAACATTGTTCTGAGAATCTGCAGGTTTTGTCACCATGCAAGCACAGAGCAAATTTAAAGCAAGTTTCCCACAGTGCACCTTCTGTCTTTCAGCTGCCGATGAGGTTTTACCATTTCCCCACGACTCTGTCAATTGCTTTGCTTAAAACCTCTGTGTCTCAGTAGCTTCAGGATTGATTCGACAAGATACAATCTGGTCACATTTGCTGTTTAAAAAGGATAGGACTTCTCCGTGTTGCTTTAAGTTGGGTTCAGGAAACTTAAAAGTCTTTTTATGATTTCAGTTTTTGTGTTTTGTTTTGCTTTTTTAATGTGCAAAATGAAAATGTACATAAAAACAGCTGGACTGAAAGGAAGCCTGTTACCTTTTCATGAAATATATTGGAGCTCCAGCACTCAAGCGTGAGCATATATAAGCAAATACTAGAAAGTTCACAAAGGAGGTTACAATGAAAGGCTGATCTGTGGCTACACGATACACTACCCAGACAACTTATAAGGTACACCTTCCTAGCACTGAGCTCAGAACAGCCCTAATTATTCTTGCAAGCAATGTGCAAAAGCATCCTAGGACATTTTGGTCCATATTGACATGATAGCATCATGCAGTTGCTCCGGATTGATTAGCTATTGACTGATTAACTGTGTCCATCCAGATTGAGATCTGGTGACTATGATTATTTTACTACTCATAATGTTTGAGTGTGTGAAATAGACAAGCTGCATGAATTTTGGTGTGAATAGGTGAAGGAGGCTCATTGCAAAAAGCACTATGAGTGGTCAATAAACTTCCAAAGCACAGTTACATTGTGTCATTGCAGATGAAAACTTATATTTTTACAGACACTATTCTCTACAAGAAAATGACTCTATGGGTCATTTGTGCAAGTTGATATTCCATCCTAAAGTGTCTTAAATAAATATTTTCTATCTTTTAGCTGGAGGGCTTGATTTTATATATGACTAAAAAAAAGGTCAATAGCAAGACATTTTAGTTTTTGTGCATGGTTAGATGAAAACCAAACACACATCAGTTGCTACTTTGTGTAGTTTTGTATAAAGTAACTGACTTTATCGTTATCAGTCACTGTCTTTATTCTTGTTGTTATGACATACTAATAACACTAAAGGTCAAATGAAACATAAATGGTAAGTGGGAAAAAGGAGGAATTTAATCCATGAGATTTCATGGATCTGTCCATTAAATCCACACTCGATGATAATTTCTTGCAGCTTGCATGTGTGCGTGTGTGTGTTGCAGGTCAATATCTGAGGTGAGATATTCCACTAACAGGGTGTTTTTGTCTTGATAGAGCAAAGGAGTGGGTAATGATACAGGATCAATAATGGATATGAGACAACTGCATCCAGCTGGTAGGGCCTGCATACACACACACACAAACACACACACACACAAACATCTAATGCACAAACAGAAGCATCTTTGGACACATGCACATTCATAAGCGATCAAGCCACACAGTCCATAGCAGCAACGGCTAACAGCATTAGTTTATCAGACCACAAGAATAGTGAGCAAGTGGGGGCAGCAGGTTTGTTAAAACATAGAAAAATGTTAGGATAACTTGTCTTGAACCTACAGAAACTATATATAAATTCAGACTACTAATATCAGAATCAGTAATACAGATAATGATGTTGTATTATTTATGAACATTGATCTACGAGCAGCAGCTCATAAAGTACAACTTATAATCAGAATATTCATCCTGCCTCTGTGTAAACTGAATCAAAATGTCTCCTAAATATAAAGCCACTATAAATAATATTATACATAAAATGAGTGCTGTGTCTTCTAAATAAATGCAAAAAATAGTAAAGTTGGGTATGTGACTCCACAGCAGGCTACATCTGCCAAACAAAGCTGCAGGGGAAGTGCATGTGTGTTGGTGTGTGTTCTCTCCAGGCTGCCTGTTCTGTCCAGATGTTTCTGTTTCATCTGAGGCTGAAATCAACTAAACAAACCTTCAGCTTCAACCATGCATTCTGAAAGCTAATGAAAGCTAATTCTTAAGCTAATGGTTCTATTGCTGGCAAAAAATAATATAACATATTGAGAATAAACTCAAGTGACAAGAGTATGTGACTAACAAAGTGGCTGGTGAGTGTATGAAGCGCGATTGACATCAAAAGACATGTCAAACTCCAAAAATAATCCAAAATGAATTGCAGGAAAAACTAGCATGCTACACGTCTCATGCAACTATGCCCTGTTAAAAGAAAGTGTTTAAGGTTGGGTAACACTGACATTCTTGGTGCTGAATATTTTCATAGCTCTATTCCTAAGTAGCCTATCTGTTCATCAGCTTCATAAAGGATTTTAACCTGTTTGGCTCAAACTAGCTAATAACTAGTAGCTTGTTATTAAAAACAATCTCAGCAGTTCTTAGCTTTTGTGTTTAACCAACAGCAAATCCTAATATTGTCTCTCTGCCACTTTTTTCTTGGTCTGTTATAATTCTGTTATGAATGGTTATGACATCATTTGTGTTTTATTTTATTCATGTATTAACTTAAGACCACTTTAAATCTTAAGGGGTTAAGTGAATATTGACTAGCAAGCCTTTGCTTAACACTGAGTTGTCATCTATATTTTCAAAAAAGGTAAAAGTTTTTATTTTTATTACATTTAAAATTTTAGTTAAAAAAACCCCACATGTGTGACAAAAATCTGTCAGCTTTCAGTGAGCATCACAGATGGCGAACCTCACTGATCCACTGCAACACCTGTACGCCCTTTAATCCCCACCAAGACCTCTGTCTTTTGTTTCTGTCGTGCCACCTAGAACTCATCTCACACTCTTTCTGATTAAGATCTGATTTTTTATGTTGGTTAATTATTTCCTAATTAGTTTGCGTGTTAATTAGAATATTCACTAATGTTAATTAGCTGTATTAATAGGAGCTGCTGTAACACCTGCCCCCGGCTCCACCGCCTGCCAAATATCTTCATCTCAAAACAGCTTCCTACCTCAAAGCTCCAAAATGTCATCCCTTGTTTTTATTGCAAGATGAAAGAAAAAAAAGACTCAAGATTTTCCAACATATTAGATATTAGAGCAGAAATTCTATAGATCTGAAGGTCATTTTCAAACATTTTGAAGTTGCATTTGACCTGAAAAAGGCTGGTTTATCTTTCTTGAAAAGTCATTGCTGTTCACTCAGTGTTTGGACCTTGTTAGCTAACTCCCAACAAGTTAACACAAAGTTGAGTGTCTACGCCACCTGCCTACCCACCTGGCAAGGTGACTACAATTCTCAGCCTTTCATGACTGAGGTGTTAAAAACCTCAACAGGGTCACATACATTGGACTGTCTGATGCTGAAAAGCTTCAAACATACAGCAACGCACTAATTATGCAGTTGTTGTTTTTCGTTCGCTTTTTTTCCTTTACATTTATGCTTGTATTTCTCTAGCATCACTAGGTTATCTTTATATATATACACACACACACAAATCTGCACGCTTTTATCACTTTAGAGGACCCTGCACCGATTAACAGTCCCTTCCTGAGCTAACCATAACCTCTGCCTGTTCAGCAGCGACACTTTCAAACATACATTCAACATCGACTTCACAAAGATTTGTTTTGTTCCCTTCAAAATAAAGTTGTGACTGCTTAAAATTATAAACTAATTTTGACACCAGAACAAGTACACGGGCACACACACACACACACACTGAGTCACGCATTTCTGCTAGAGGAGATCAGTTCAATTAGATGAACAATGTGGAGGATTTGTAAAATGAATTATAAAAACTAAAGGTAAAGGTAGCTGTTAGACAGGGCTGGGAGGGAGTGACAGGATGAGTGAGCAAAGCAAAAGAAGGGTGGAGGGTGGTGGAGAGGGGGACAGAAAACATCTAAAGTCTCCAGCAGTGTGTTTATTTAGTCATTTATTTAGTGTTTATCTTCATCTCTGTTAATTCATGCGAGTATCATCGTAACACCACGGAGAAGGTGGGAGGGTGGATGATTTTCTTTTAAAATACAAATTTGTTTTTAAATTGTTCATACTCCACACACATACACACACACACAATGATAACATTTTTTGGAAATGATAACATTTTTAGATAGAGAGAAGCCATTTAAAGGTAAGAACAATCAGAAATTAGGGACAATGTCGGAGAGTAGAGCATTTTGACCAGCAGGCATATATTTTTACTTAATTAAAGAGAGGCATAAGGAGTCAGAGTTTGTTCTGACATGAGGTGAAGCATAGCTTTTGATTAATAGGTAATCAATTTATAGGTAATAATTTATTTCTTATCGTCATTAATATCGACTGCAAAACTTTATATTACATTCAACAACTGATGGTGTAATTCCGCTACAATGTAATTGTATTTAGATACAAATACGTAAAGGTAGGTACACTAGAAGAGGGTAACAAGTCAGAGGCTGGGTCTGTGACCTTTTGTATTTTTGATTTTCTTATGTTAAGTTCTTGTGTTATTATTTAGTTAGGGTTTAGTTGAGTGTTATTCTAGTTTATGATTCATCAATGAGTCTGTGCTCCTGAGTCTTTTCCTGTTTGGCGTGTGTGATCTCCTCGTCTATGTAGGTTCCCCTTGTGTTTCCCTCTCGTCTCCCTTATCTGTTCCCACCTGTGTTCCCTTCCGTCCCCCCAGTCTGTCATGTATTTCATGTCTGTGTGTTTCACGTTCTGTTGTCAAGCTTGTGTTGTCATGTTTACGACTCTCCATGTTTTCTGTTTTATTTTGAAAGGTCTCGTGTTTCCATGTTCAGTGTGTTTAGTTTCACTTCCCCTGTGGCGTCATGTTCATTTGTGTCAGCTGTGTTTCCTCAGGTGTTTCCACTTCCACGTCACAGAGTTTTTCTTGCTACTGCTCAGGTTCATGTTCATGTTTTGACTTTCTTTTTGCATGTTCTTGTTCAATTTTCTTGTTATGTCTCGTGTCATTGTTTTCATAGTTAGTTTAGTTCTTTCTCAGTTTAGGTTTCAGTTTAGTTCGCCCTTGTTTCGGCTTGCCTTGTTTTTCTGTTATTGGACATCAGCCTCAAATAAACGGCTTGCCTTTTGTTAAACTTCAGTTCTTCTCTCCCGTGTCTGCATTTGGGTCCACACCTTTAACACACCAGCTACTCAGACGTGACAGTAACAAGTCCGGATTTTAGAGGACACAAAGAAAAAATTATACTAGTTAATTTTAAGTACTGCAAAATTTCCTGACAATTTAGCAGAAAAACAAACAATGTTACCCCATATTACATCATATATGTGCTGTACTTTTCAAGGGGCAGGCCGTATTATAAAGTGGCTGAATCTTGCCCAACTTTGGGGTATTTTATAGAAAAGGAGATTATACATTATACTGCAAGTACTTTTAAGTACAGCTTAAGTACAAAAATGACAATTGAACAATAGAAAATCCATCATACAACTTAATTATCATGTAAAAAAATAAAGCAGTTAAAAGGTAAGTTATTCTATAATAGGCCTGCGCGCAGAAAAGTACAGTGTATTTTCATTTAAGATGTGAAGATATTGTTTGTTTTTCTGCTCAATTAAAATTACAGTTTTAAGCCTTGCTTAACTGAAATTTGTGCATTACTGAAATTTACTTTTAGCTTATTTATTTCTTTGTTTCTTGTTATAACTTGACTTGACCCTTATCTAGTGTACCTCCCTTTAAGTATGTGTATGAAAACATAATTACATTGTAATTTCAAATAAACTACACTAGTTTATTTGAAATTACTCTAATTAAATTCCATTTAATTAGAGTAAATTATGCCCTTAGTCGCGAGGCTGTATTATAAGGTGTTGTTGAGTCTACAAATTTTCATACACAGAATGGAAATATGAAATTATAACCCAGTGTCAGCAGAATTCACATATCTAAACATGCACTGCCTCTTGTTATATTTTGCTCTGTCCATCCCTCCATCATCCTCCATCCATCCCTCCATCAGGTAGAGTGACCTTGTATTTCATTTACTGATAATTACATGGATTTATTCCACCGAGAGGCTTTAATTAGAATGCTAGAAATATTGATTGCCTCTATCATCTCCCTCTCTCCTCTCATCCACACATTGCACCTTCACTCTATCCCTCCGTCCATCCATCCCTTCCTCCATCGGCACCCAAACTGCTTGAGAATGAGGAAGAAGCAAAGTGCTATGTTAAAAAGGAAAGAGAAGGGAGAAAGAAAAATGGGGAAAGCAAAGGAAAGAAAAGAGGGATGTGATGATAAATGAAGGAAATATGGCACATGTGAGCAGAATACAGTTGTGCTTTACTCTTTTTGTGGGTATGCTAAACACAAATAAAACGCCTTGACGCAACTGTTTTTGTGATTTCGTACTAGAGAGAGAAAAATAGATTGAACTGAATTGACCAAATTATTAGTAATTATCCTTTTTTATTGAAATGCATGTCTCATTTTTTCATATTTAAATACGTGTTATTACTATTTTGTAATTACGTGTATTTTTTGTAATTTTTGTAAACACAGGGTTTTTAATCAAAACACATTTACTCCAAAAGCAGGTAAGTACTATCGTGAGCGACTGATGATGACTTGTTTTAACTTTTTGTTAAAATTTCAAATATCACACCACAAACAAGGGACGTACCTCAAAAATGACCTACACAATTAGACAAACTGTTCAGATTCTAGCAGTGTACAACTAGAGTTAACTGGTGGTTCAAGGTGTTGTGCATCCACCCACCACTAGCTGGGGCTGCAGACAGAACCCCTCTCTTTCTGAGACAGGAAGTTCTAAATAAGCAAGGTACGATTGATGATAGCCACGCAAACCCTGTGTGAGAACGTGTAAAATGCCACACATTTCAGAAACATTTAAAATGTGATTTGGTTACTGACAAATGAGATTCACAGTTTGAAAATTCTCTTAAACACATTTGTACAGACAAGGACCAGACTCAGCCACAGACTGTTTCTCATCCCCCTTAGGAGCATCGGCACTATCAAACCAAATATTTTAAGAATACGCTACTGTACTCAATACAGTGTTAATAGTTTTTCTGTTATATAGTCAATTAAATGTTTCTGTGTCCTGTCTGTGGCATATTTCCTACCTCAGTCATTCTCTGTGCTAAAGACTGTTACCAAACAGCACAGAAATACCATGCTAAAAGAAGAATGGACTTCTTTAGATGGACTTGATTCAATTAGGACAGTAGTATGCTAACAAATTGACCACGTCGGATTTAAAAGTTGATCATACGTCCAGAAGTTGAATTACAGAAGCTGTAAATTTAACCAGCAGCAACAAGCCTATTTGCTACCAGCTCAGTTTGTGTGTTGATATTAGACACTGAAGGCGTGCGATCACATGGACTCCAATGATTATTCATTAGCAATTTGATAGTTAATTATATCTGTAAGTTATGATCATAAATGCACTGTGGGAATGCAAAGAATCTACTGGTGTGTATGGGGCAGGGAGGGGGAATAAAGAAAACAGAGAGAGCAAAATTAAATGAATGTTCAGCCGAGCTAACAGGCCTGCTGACTTTATTTTCTGCTGGCCAAAGCAGAAAGACGCCGCTCAGTTTTTTTTTTCTTTTTTGATGTTTGATTAATTATTTTGGTGCCAATCCATTTCAGCTTCCCTCCATATTTAATTAAAATATCATTTTAAAACATAATTAAGTTTTTAATCCGACTGCGAGTGAGTCTCCAGCAAAGCAAAGAGGACTCCTCTCTCCCTTTTTTTCTCTCTCTCTCACCCTGTCGGCAAATTGGAGGCTGCCTGCGGGCTTCATACACAACCACACACACAAACACACACACAAAGGTAGAGTGAGCAGTGTTACTTTCAGTTGCTACTAAGGCAGAAATGTGAATTCTCCTTTAGCATCGACACATTCAGACCAACCTGAGCTGTATAGTATGTGTGTGTATATGTGTGTGTGTAGGTGTGTATGTGTAAACACCCAGCATGTGGCCTGGCGGCTGCTGATGGCCAAGCTAATTATGCATGAAATCAAATATGATTTAAAAAACAACTTCACAAGAAACTCCTGCTACAATGCCATCTCTCACACACGCACACAGACACACACACACAGACTCAGCAGGAGAGAGAGGCAGATGATGGTGATGAGTGAGTGTGTGCTTTTGTCTCCCGTGTGCGCAGAAGGAAGGCGGAAAAGTGCAGCAACAAAAGATGAGCTCTGTGGAATCATATTCCCACTTGTTTTATTTGAATGGCAACTGTTACTATTCTGTATCTTTTTCCTTTTTAATAAAATCCATTAAGGGATAATTACAGTTTGTTTCAACCTACAGTATTTGAAACTGACAAGTCTACTGTAGTTCCATGGGTCCTGCTGCGTTTGCACACATCAACTCCATTGTAAAGATTTAGTCTTGCAAAAGAGCATAAAAAAGCATATATAGCAGCTTGATCACTTAATGAAATATGAAACATTGTTATACATTAAATGCAAAGGTACTGTATCATAAGCAGTAAAGCTCTGCCACCGCCAATGACACAGTGCTGCTAATGGATCATGACAATAATCCTACAGAGGCATTCTACACTTGTATTGCTTGGGTGCATTCTGGTAGGATTAATTGCTCAGAGTATCTGCCAACTCATTCTAGTATTACTTATTTTAATTTTCCAACCAGCTAGCCCTGGCTCTGCCTATCTGTGCTGCTTCTACCAACTGGCCAACCAAGCTGGTGTGGTCCTCCAGAGTCTCTTGTTCCACAGTGGGTTGGACTCCAGCTCTACTATGTTGGATTGTAGAGATAGAGGGTTCTTTGGAGGGCTACTAGAACTAGCAGGTTGATTAGTGCACTCCTTTTCCAAACTTACCAAGGCTGCAGAGAAGATCAGCAACTCTCAAACAATAGAGTCAGAGTCCAACCGTGGGTGGAGAAACTTACTAGAAGCTACTGTTGTGCATTTGTCACCAAGCAGGTCTACTTATATTCACTGAGAAGCTTTTATGCAGTATTATTTATTAATCCTTTCAAGAGAGCATGGATTCACCCCCTTTCCTTTGTGTGCTTGTACACATGTAGTACAAAGTCATTCAGGAAGTGGAGAAGCTTAATCACCTGAGTATTTTTTTTCTGCCGGTATTGAGATGCTTTTACATAAACATAACTTATTTTGTGAAAAAAAGACAAAATTTTTCAAAGCTTAAGTGCTGTGGCCATATCAAATATGGCACTTCTGATTTCTATGGGGAAAAAAAGCATTATTTCATGCCTGGCTGAGTTTAGGACATTAAAAATGCAGCGGGCTCCTCCAGAATCAAATTACCTTGAACTGATTCAAAGGCTTCTCATATCCATCACCATGCACTGTGTGGTCCCCAAAACAAGCAAATTAGATGTGGCATTTATTTACGTGACGGGTGGCAGAGGGGGAATTAAGATTTTGGGGGGTAAATTACAGGTAATTAAGGTCCATTCTGTGTAATTCTCAGCTATTAGAGGTAATTTGACGGCGATCGTCTGGGACTGAAATTAATGTGTGACGTGACAGAGAGAGGAGAGTGAGTGCATGGTTCATCTTTTCATTTATTTTACTTCTTTGTCTAGATTCACCTCGTTTTACTCCACCTCCAGCCCACCGCTACCTCTTCTTCACCTTCCATCTGCCCGGGCTTTTCGTTTTGTTCAAGGACACCAATCCAGTTATTTTCAATATCAACATAAATCAAAACTAACGCATGTGACACAGCGGCTACAATCCTCAAACACTACTGACTGATACAGAGTGAGATGAGGGATGGATGGAAGGAGGAGGAGGAGAACAACACGGGGGAGGTAGAAAATACGAAATAAAGGGACTTCTTAGAAAGAAAGAACGAAAGAAAGAAAGAAAGAACAGCTTGGCCTTGGTCTTTCTGACAGCAAAGTGCTTTACGGCTGTTGGCATCTGCCACAATATGCCACAATCGCCCCCGAGGGCTTTCTTTACTGGATTATTATGGTTGCCAGGGTGACAATGCCACACACTAGCTCCAATGAGAAAAAAAAAAAAAAAAAAAAACGTATTTATTTTTTTAAAGCCTCAAATTAGCAAGGGAGACAGTTAACCCACTCCTTAGCTGAGACTTTATCTGGATATTTTTTCCAGCCTCATTAGCCGTGGTAGAAAAACCCAGTTCAACCAGTAGGATCAGTTGGCTTAAATCAGCAGCTGCTGTAACAATGCCTGTGAGGGCGTTTGTCACTACAATGGCGGGGCATAATACCACAGTGTCCCAATAACCCCAGGAAACAGCAATGTCTTCAGGGGCAGTATGAAGACATTGGAACGCGGACCATTCTGAATTTTTTATATTAAATTAAAAAAATCAGTAAATCAGCAATAAAATTTGACTGTGACAAAATATATTTGACTGACTCTTAGAAATAATCCTAGGTTTGGCTAGGATTCTGATCACAGCATTTTGTTAATATTATCAATTTGCTTAATTTCATTCAAAGTCAATTCAAAGAAAGTCTCAGGACTCTGCACCATGTCGAAAAATCTCTTACACCCATTTGGGCAGTAATTAAGCAAATAAACCTCAAATTCATTTGTCACTAGGACATAAAAACTGCATGTATAGATTCACCAGTAGCCTGACATCACCTTCTCAGAAATGTAACCATGTGTCACGCTGATGCAACCTACTATGATTGGGAGATTGAGGAACTACTGAAATGGATGTGAGAGAATGTAGTGGAAAAAAATGTGGTCAAATATATATTTGGCTTTGTAAAAAAACAAAAAAAAAACAAAGAGTAGGGGACCTGGGAGGGAAAAAAGTCCCAGCATTTTATTTGTTTCTTTCATGGCTGGCACCGCATGTAAAATACTAGGACACAATGGCAAATTAATTAAGACATAATGCATCACACACAACTATAAATGCTGGGAGTGACATCGACCACTTAAGTATGTTATGTAGGCTCTACAAAGACTTACATCTAAAGCAGTCGTTAGCTGTGGTGGAATTCTCCCATAGATTTAAATTCGTTATTCTTTGTGTGTGTTTTCAATTTTCAGCTTGCTGGTTAAACAAAAACTGCAATGTCAATGATTTTGCATTCTTTATGGCAACAAGCAAGCATACGTGCACAAATAAGTAATCGCCTGCTGTTGCGGTTTAGTAAGGTTTTCAATTCAGTTTTATTTATATAGCACCAAATCACTACAACCGTTGACTCAAGGTGCTTTATATTGTAAGGCAACGACCCTGCAATAATAGAGAGAAAACCCCAACAATGAGACAACCCCTTATGAGCAAGCACTTTGGCGATAGTAGGAAAGAAAAACTCCATTTTAACAGGAAGAAACCTCCAGCAGAACCAGGAGGGGAGGGACAGCCATCTTCTGTGACTGACTCAAATAAGCCCAAACTATAAACTTTATCAAAAAGGAAAGTTTTAGGCCTAATTCTAAAAGTAGAAGGTTAGAAACTGGGAGCTGGTTCCACAGATGAGGGACATGAAAGCTGAAGGCTATTTTCATATGTATATAGAATGTGACTAAGGCCACAGTCCCACAAGCATAGAGACTGGATGTTAACCGCCTGGTGACCATCAATTCAAAGGAAGAAAAAGAGTACTCCTCAACTAGATATGAGTGGTTGCTAGCAGTTTCTGTGAAACTCAACGCTAAAAAAGGCCTGCAAATTCCGCAGGCCTAAAGCACAGTCAATTGATATATATCTCAAATGTCAAAGTACAGAAAAATGTGATCACAGTAATTGAAATTGCCTATCTTCTTGGATTATTAACACAGCTGGGTCGACCAAAAATTATTCTAAAAGGGAAACTCAGAAGGAACGACGAATGACCAGATATTGAGTATTGTTGAGTGCTGTTGCTGACCAAGTGCTTGGCGTTATAGTTAATTCCAGGACAATTACTTTAAACATTCAATGAACCAAAAACTTATCCCAAAAAGGTTTTTTGAACTCAACAGTGAATTCAGTGGACGTCAGTGCCATTCCCAGGACGTGGCAGAAGAGCAGGCTGACAGCAGGAAAGTGAAGCATAGAACATAGAACATAGAAAAGCCTTACTGGAAGGTTTCCAACATCCATCCAAGAACTAAGGCTGTTGGAAAGCAAAGGGAAACCAAACACAGTTCAGATTCTTAATAAATGTGTCGCTAAGTACTGCATTTTTATTCATATTTCTACTAAGTTGTTTTTTCCTACTCACTGTTTAGCTTTGCTGCTGTTTTGTTGCAAGTCCAAATTTATATCTGTTATATCTATCATCTTTGCATGAAGCTCTCATGTATTTAACTGTTCTATATAGCTTCACAGAAAATTCAGGTATGATGAATACATGTCAATAACAGCACATATCTGTGCTTCACGTCTGAAGATTTAAGAAAACCAGAATCTTACACACCTTACTAGCTGCATGACTGTCAAAATGTGTGTTCTTAGAAAAGAAGACATATAAACGGGGTTTCTATTAGACAGCAAAGCAAATACATCACGAACCTAACACAGAACAGAAAGGAGTTATTGCACCTGGATTAGCTGAGTGTTTTACTTTTGTCTCTTAGCAAGAGTCAGCCTGTCAGATGGCAGGAAAGTCAACCAAGGGCACTATTTCATATTTAATATTTAATATGCTCACCTAATCATGCTCAGCCTTGGTGTGTGTGGGTGGGGGTGGGTTTGGGAGTGTATGTGTGTGTATAAAGGGAGCGGGTGAGTCTAAGTGGGCGTTGTCTCTCTGTCAGTCAGCATTTGTGGCTTGTCTGCAGGTTATTTAATGATTTTACACTCAAGTGATTTATCATAATTTTTCCAAGACAATCTTCTATTATTCTTTGCTTTCATCTCTCACACTCACTCTCTTTCTTTCAGACACACACTTTCCCTCTCAGTTTCTCTCTCCCACTCCCTCGCTCTCCCTCTGCAGCGGCATCATCCAACTCCTTGGTCAAAGTGGAATAATTGTCAATGAATATTTAACAAGGTTTCAGATGGTGGGATAGACATCATCCTCTCTCTCTCTTTCACACACACACATACACACACGGTTCTCTGTGATCCAGGCAGAGGTTAGCGATACGGCGTGGTCAGTGGTGCGTACAGCAGCCAGTGGATTAGCGGAGCAGAGATGATGAAGGGCAGAATAAGTACTAAATAAACACCCTCTGCTTTCGCTCCACATACAGTAACGCAGCTCAGCGCCAGCAGCCATTTCTCAGCAGCCATTTTGTGTCCTTCTCGACCCCCCTTCGTCGACTGGACTTCTTTTACTGGAGGAGATCATGAAATCGTAATTAACCACCAGCGGCATTTGTAATTTCTAGTCCGGTGCGGATCTGCTGTGTGGAGTGTTTGAAATATTCACCGTTTGCCTAGTCTGGAGAGTCCAGATGTGTCTGAGAGGTTGCAGGTTTAACCATGACATTAAGAGGCAGTGAGGTACCCTTGAGCACTGAGGTCCTCAAGGACACCAAGGAAACATGTAAAAGCAGCAGCCTTGAAAACAAATGCATGTTGTACAGTGTCTTGACTGTCCATAAAGGTGGACAAAGTGTTATGATCAATACAGGTTTAGGGCCAGGTGATAAAACAATAAAAATAATTGTTGTCAAATAACTTTCCTTGAGACATGGTTAATATAAAGTCAGTAGAACTCGTTCCATGTGTGAAGGATTTCGTGTTGTCTCTGACAAACAACACGAAAGGCCAATGGCAATTAGGATCATGACCCAATAATGTGGCAAGAGTAGAGCTACAGCAACGTTAGGCTGGGTTAATGGTAATGCTGTGCTAATGTTTGGGTTACTGCAGGAATTTGGTCATTTTGAGGTATTTTGGCTATTTAAAGGCTAACAAAGAAGCAGAGTAGCATACACTGGGTATGAAACTGGGTTTATAGCACATTCCCAAAGATGGTAGCTAATACCATGACAAGGCATGATTGCAGCAAGCAGTTAAAAATGTTGTGTTCAAGTGGCTAATTAAAGTAAGTACAAAAATTGACATTGTAACCTCTTCAGCAAATAGCTGCAAATTTCAATATCAGGCACACAAAGAATTTGATCGTCTCACTGAAGTTGCATGTGAGTTCACTTATCAGTGTATGCCCAGTAGATACTATCCAGTCTTTAAGTCTGACATCATTAGCCGTTTCTGGGTCCAAACTCCGCTTCAGGTCCCAAAGTCAAACGAACACTGCGGCATCACTGAGAGTTAAAAACTGTCTAAATCCTTTCATCTTCAATAAAATGATCGGCGTGCCTGCTCTACCTGCTTTAACAATGAAGTTTAACATCCAGGCATCCATGAAAACAGAATTTATTAAATTTAACAGAGTTGGAAGTTAGCAGGAAGTTAGCTCTCTAGTTTCCATCTAAAGATGATATAGCATGTTCTGACTGAGGGATTTCTGAAAAAATTCAAGCGTACAGCTCTGCTATCACTTCTGACATAAATGAAGGCAGGAAACTAAACAGCAGTGACGTTTGTAGGGTTACTGAAGTTGGGCTAGCTGGTATATAATGATGTGCTACGTGGTGGCTAGCTACACAGCAATTGTTAGCATAATATAAACACATTAGCACAGTGAAGCTGGAGGATGAACGCTAACGTTTTTTCCACTCTATAAAAGTTAACGTGAGGGTTCCCAAAGGTTAGGGACAAATGCAATCGCATGGCAGGATGCTGTAAACGGACCAAATTTCAGTCAGGAGAACAACTGAGATAATCCATCCATAGTACGAGGTTAGTCATTGATATACTGCTGCATGGACTGGGCTGTAGTTACATTGTAAGGTGTTAAAAACTGAGCTTTAAAATGAATATTGATAATAAAAAATGAGAGAGGCCGACAGTGATCACTGACTTTTTAGGGACTTGTTCTGCTTAAACAGAACAAGATAGAAAGCATTAAAACAGGTTAAAAACACAACAGCCTTAATAAATGCAGAGTTCATACGTCATCACTTAAAGACTGGATTCTTTTGGCTCTGTTTTACTTGATAAATGGCCTGCTCTTTGTTACCACAGAACCAAAACCATGAACTCAAACACAGTTTGGGGTGAAAAAGGTCATCATAGCTGTTAGTTAGAATTCTCTGTAGGCTTATCAATACAGAACTATTATGTAGGCATCTTTGAGGAATTTAAGGCTCTGTAAGTACAAAGCTCATTAATGTCAGCAAACAGACCTTTTTATCTCTTTATGAACCCATTCAAATTTTTATAATGTTGATCTTATCCAACTTTAATGGTGTGGTTGGAATCAGCTAGTACTTTCACCTTGTCAGTTATGAACACTTAAAATATATTTTTAATGTTAAGATTTTAATATTTGAGCCATTTAAACAATGTTCCAACCGTCTCAGTCAATAAAATGGAACAATATTTCAGTCTAAGTTTTGAATGCATGTTTTTAATTCTCAATTATTAAAACACTAGGCTTCAGCTAAAACTAAAGTATTAATGGAGGTGCTTTGTATCATGTCTTTTTATAACTTAGCATGAAAGTAGATACATGAAAGCAGGCAAATAAACAAAGTAATTAAAAAAAACTACATCTGTTTTCCAGAAAACACAAATATATGGCAGTATGGTATATTATCACAGAGTATACCTTTATTATTTATCAAACTTTTATAGATGCAGCTTTAATACAAAACACTTGAATTTCTCTCTCTCTTTCTCTCCCTCTCTCATTGTAATCAGCAGCCCTTACAGCCAATCTGCTGGCCATAAAACTGTCTGCAGCCTGATGATGTACAGCTCACAGAATTACCTTATCTGCCTCTGATTTACTGTGCCTCACAGGTAGAGAGACAAAAACAGCCTCCACACCTCTGTCACATCCATCCATCCCTTCACCCCCCCATCCCCTCGTACATCCTGCATTCCCCCTTTTCCACTCTTCAACCTTGCTTTTATCACTCTTCTATCAATTCCTCCTGCCTTCCTCTCATCTTTTGTTCTTCATTTCTTCATTTGTGTCGCTCTGTACCGCCATCATTCTCCTCTCGTTTTTTTCCACTAGTAAACCTTATTCTATCCATCTCTTCTCACTCCTTCTCACCGTCTGTTTTCACCTGTCTTTTTCTAATCCACATTGTGCTTCATCTCTTAATTGGGTGAATCCGGTTCTTACCATTCTGTCCACCTTTCACTTCTTCTGCTTTCAATGCTAAACGTCAAACTATCCCTCTATGCATTTATTTTAGCTTTTTTAGTCTTTTTAATGTCAGTTCCTCTATCCCTTCATCGCCCCATCTTTCTTCTCATTTCTCTACCGCTTACCTATTTTTCTTTCATGTCTTCCTTTACTATTTTCCATTTTTCACATCCTCCTTGTCTTCTTAAGTGTTCTCTCCTTCCTCCCTTTCTCTAACTATTTTTTTTTACTCAGTTGCCCCCACACAATTTCTTCGGCCCGTTTTCATTCCATCACCTCTGTATTTTAGTCCAATCCCTTTCTATCTATCCCCCCTCGTGCTCTCATCTTGTCCCAGTCATCTTAACATTTATCTTGCTGTTTGTCCCCCCACACATCCTTTTCTAATCTGTCCTTCCATTCATCCTGCTTTTCTTTTTCCTTCCTTTCAACATTGCATTCCTCCTTCCCTCCTACTGCTTCTCACATGGCTACTTCTCTTTTCTTTTTCTTGCCATCCACTATTCTGTTCATCACTTTTATTCCCGCTCTCTTTGGCCTCCTTTTCATTGTAAAAGAAAAGAAAACAGCTCTGCCTGCCCTGCTGCTCGGCTCTTCGCCAACAAAAACAAAAAGAAAAATCTTTTTGCAGGTACCCATCACAAATGACGTACACAAACACAATTTCTAAAATAGTATTAAATGGTGCAAAAGACACACACATCTAGACACACACTCACATAAATTCTGTATCAGACGCTCTGACAGTAATTACAGCCTACAGTGGTCCTTGTTGTCTTTTATTTAAGAACAAGATGGAGGATCTTTGATCAGAAACTGAGACAGAGAGGGTGTGTGTGTGTGTGTGTGTGTGTGTGTGTGTGTGTGTGTGTGTGTGTGTGTGTGTGTGTGTGTGCTCTTGCACAAAGTGTGTCCGCCTTGATGTATGAATACAAATGACTGAAATGATATCAAAATGTGGTTTTGATTGTGGATTTGAGAGGAGAAATGGGGAGGGGGTAATTAAGTCACCAGGAGGCCAGTATCTATTTGTGTGTGTATGTGTGTGTGTGTGTGTGTGTGTATGTGTGTGTGTGTGTGATCGTGTAAAACACAGAGAAAGAGAGAGAGAGAGAGAGAGAGAAATAGAGCTAGAGAGTCCGTCTGTTCATGAGTGTTTGTGTTTTTATGTGTCTGTTTTGCGTGTATCTGCAATAGATGTGTCAATTTATATTCATGTGTAAGTTTACGTGTCCGCGAAACATGTGTTTGTGTGTCTGTGTGTGCGCGAGTGGAGTGTGGGTGTTTGAAAACGTGTCTGGTTTTTCATCAGAGCAGAATTCCTCTGCCAACGTTCCTTAATGAAAAATAAATAGCGTCCACTGTTTCAGAGCATCTTTTCAATCAGCTGGAAAATACCCAAAGCAGTAAGAGACAGGAGGTTTTACGTCTCAACTGCTCAGTAGAGATCAAATCACCATCCAATTTTACTCAAAGAAAAAAACATTTCAGGGCTCTTAGTTTGGGGAAAAAAATGTGTTTCTGTCTGATCTTCATTCGTTTTTCCGTCAACAAAGTTTTACAAATTAGCAGAAACTATTAAGAATGATACCTTTGTATTCAAAAAACATGACAATGAATAATCTGGACTCACAGTAAGTGTCTCATTCACTCACCTGAACATTTGTAAGAGCTACTTCCTAATTCTGTTATGCGGGTCTTTCTGTGCCTGACCAAGGAGGGCCTTGGTTGGCTGGCCCTGTTTCCCAATCTCTGCTTATTTCCCTGCCATCTGCTAAAATACACCATACAGTTAATTCTGTTGAATATGTACATGAGGCTCAAACTCCTAGTTCCTAGTTTTAAATGCTTCTTCCGCACTGGCCTCCACCTTTTCTTTGCAAGTCAGGCTACTTTGTGTTCATAACGTTGTCCTTGCATTTACTTACGCTTGCTGAAAAAAATTTTCCACAGTTATTTCTACAAACAGATGAATAAAGCCCCGGGTTCTACTCCTTATTACGAGTATGCAAACTCACTGATGTAAGACAGTTTGTATTAATGCTCCTCATGTCAATCTGGATGAGTGGATCAACTTTTTTTTTTCTAAACAAATAAACCTTTACATTAAAGAAAACGCACACATGTATGGTGAAAGAATTCACCTCTGCATCCCACCACTAAGAGAAAGCTGGAGGTGAAAAACCCAAACTTCTTCTTCTTCTTTTTTTTATTTTCCACCAACCAGAGTCGAGCTGAAGGAAGCAAACTCATTTCTCCGCTCTCCAGGCGTTGGCTCGTTAACCAACTGCTCTGCCCAACGCTGCCACCGCTTTTCCTTCAACTTTCATCAAACTCAACTACTTCCTCTAATAATCACCACCGCCATATCCGTGTTTAACAAGATAATATGACACAAACCATCTGTAGCTTCAAAAAAAAAGGAAAAAAATAACACCACTTTACATATTCACTTTTACCATCCCCATAATTAAATATTTGAGAAATATCAGGAATGGAAAATTAAAACAGAAAAAGCCCTGTGCCACCACTATCAATTTATTCCCTCTCTCAGAGTGCATTAGAAACGTCAGATTGCCGTTGGCAAAGACACAGAAAGAGCTTGGTGGTTTTTTTAAACTCACTTTATAAATTACATTTTGGAGTGCTTTGGCATGCTAATACCTGCTGCCACGGAGAGCAGACAGCGTTAATTATTTCTTATTGGGATCGGCGGCGATTATTTGCATATTTCATTTAGCTGTTATAGACGTTGCAGGTGGGAGGGAGGAGAGCAGGGGCGTGTGAGACACTTTTTACTTTGTGTCTCAACAACTTTTGGATTAAAAAAGAAAAAAACGGTGGATTCACTGACCGTATGTGTTTGGAGGAGCATTAATTTAGGCTGATTTCAGTCATTTCCATGAGCTGCGGCAGATTATTGGTGATAATTAACAAAATTAGCTTTCAATATCACGCAGGCTTTGATGCAAAAAGGTCAGAAAACAGTTTTAAGAACTTCAGCGTGTTCAACTTTATTCGACTAAAGCATCAATTATAACGTCATTTATACTCAATTGGCTTCACGAGTGGCTCTATGTGAGGACGACAGCAGGGGAAAGTCAAAGTTTCTAAGAGTTTAAGAACCGGAAAACAGATGTGTCATTTATACAAAACATCATCATGAATTCATCGTGAATACATACGCACTTAATGAGGGATTACAAAACCGGAAAACGTCCGTAGCACGTTGTATCAACACGAACAGAAAGTTTCGCTCTAGACAACGATCAGCTTTAACTTATACATGAAGGTCAACCATTTGGTCAAAACATCAGGAAACTTCATCAATAATGTTTTTCAGTTTTTATTTTTAAATTTAAAAGGGTATTTGTTGTCTTATATGTTACAAAATTTAAGTTGCTGTATTTAGAGTAGGTATGCTTTCCTTTAGTAATACTTTGTTTGTCTGGTATAATTCTGTGATATCTATCCTCAACCCTATAAAGCATCCATCCTTCTATCTTATTCTTATCCAGTTCAGGGTCACGGGGGGCTGGAGCCTGTCCCAGCTGTCACTGGGGCAGATGGATAATGACCCAAAGCATAATGCAACCCAAAAGTGTAACAAGGAAAAAAAATGGGATCATGTTCAATGACCAATCAGTCACATGATTTCAACCCCAAAGAGCATGTTTTTGGCTACTGAAGACAAAACTGAATGCAGAAAGACCCACAAACAACTGGAGCAACTCAAGGTGGCTTCAGTGAGAGTTTAGCAACTCAAGGGAGGAAACACAACATGTTGTGATGTCCATGATTTGTAAGCATTAAAGTCTTTATATTTAAATTTACGTTAGCCCTTCCAGTCAATTATGAACCTCTGAAAATAGGAGAGTGTGTATAAACACGGCTGCAATTTTTAAACAGTTCATGCTATTTTTTGGGAAAACCCATTGAATTAAAGCTGAAAGCCTGCACTTCAGTCACATTTTGATTGTTTGGTTTACAGTCCTCTGTGGATGTGTACAGAGGTGAAACTACAAAAAATGTGTCTGTGTCTCAAACATTATGGAGGACACTGTATCCCTAATCCAGCACATTTTCATCTTTTTATTCATTTTTAACAACCTACAGTGTTGTTGGTGTGAAACTTGCTTGCTGTGTAACATGAAAACCCTCCAGGTGTAAGCACCAAGTTTTATCGCTTTCAAATGACCTGGAAATGCAGCCTTGCAGATCTTCAACCAGGGATTAACACCAACACTGAGATTTTTTTTTTTAACACAAACTATCTTGATATAGTGTCACTGTGTGGTTAAACTAACTCCCAAACTTCCTAACTTTAATCTTAATTTATGTAAAGTGCTGTGTGGTGGAGCTCCGGGAGCGGGACAAGCCGTCTGATTGGCTATATCAGGTATCAGGCAGGAGTCCAACACTCGGTAATTTGATTTAAAAAGCTCGTAATAACCTGAGGTCAATATTTAAATCACTCAGAGGGGGAGATGAGCCACTCTGCATGTTCAGGATGCTTCGGTCTCCATGCTCAGAGTCAACCAAACCTGGATCTCTATCACCTCCACTCCTCCAACACCTCCTCCACTGCCCGCGATCTTTTCTTCTGCTTCTTCTTATCCTTACTTTAGCCCCCTTTCCTCTCCATGTGACTTCTTCACTCCTCAGTTTCAAAAATACTCTGCGGTGTTCAATGCTCAGATTTCAGAAATAACTTAAACAAAGGGAGCAGTTCCATTTCTCTGTTTCAGCTCCTCCTGCTTTTCTTGCATTTGCTAAAACGACTAAATTATAGCTGAACTTTGAATCATGGTATTTATAGGAATTTGAGCCCTGCAATAAATCACCATTTCTCATTTCAGGTGGAGCTCTGCTCTCGAGCATATCACTGCTTGCTTGTGACATCCGTGACACTTTTCACCCATTCGTTTTTCACTTGCTTTGACTTTGACTCATGTTTCATATGGGCATGTTGAACTGAGGCCTTTTATCCTTCAGATCCATTTTTATGGTAACAAATTTGTGCTTGGTAAAGTCATTTTATGTTGTAAGGTGTGTTACAAACGACAGAGTTGGAAATAGTGGATGCTAAATCTCTACTGAATATTTCACCTCTTCAGAGTCTGAGTGTGGTTGGGTTTTTTTTCCTGTCTTTCATCTGCTACCAGTCTGTAAGGCAACAGACTGACTCTTCATCTGACCCCACCTTGTTTCATTCTTCTTTCACTACCTATTCGCTGTATTCCCCTCCCCCCTTCTCTCACTCTCTCCCTTCCTCTCCTTCTCCCCCCCCCCCCCCCGTCCTTCTCTGTGTGGTCTGTAGGGTGAAATGCAGGCCTGGGGCCAACAAGCTGTCTCCACCAGCCACACTGATAAGACACACACACACATACATACACAGTCAGAGTCACCATACAAGTGCCAACAGTCACAATCACAAATGTACAAGTGCTTTACACACACACACACACACACACACACACACACACACACACACACACACGTTTTTTTTACACAGCTCATACTCTGTGAGGAGCCACCTACGGAGGCCACTTAGCAGTTTTACCTGTAAATTTCTCACTGTTACACACACAAACTTTCATACACATTTCTATACTTGTGTTTAAAACTGAAACATGAGAAAAAAAAATTGTGTTCTTGGGGAAAGGGGGGGGATAGGTGGATAGCCAGGTGTTAGGTTCAGCTCTCTAATAGGATTTGTTTGTTGGGTTGGTCTAATGTCAACAAATCAACTTCCTTACAACGCACTATCCATGACACACCTCAAACTCACACCAACCCCTCCGAACCCCTCGGTGGAAATTGGCATGTTCCTGACACGTGAAAGATGAATTTGATGTATATGCAGCATTTGAGCAAAGTGTAGATTTTAAGCATGCACACCAAAACACCTGGAGCAGATGAAACATATGGGAAAATAAGGCTGAAATTTATATGTTAGTGCAATTAAGACAAATTTTTATTCAAATTAATTTTAAGTCTGAACCTCTAGGGTTAGGGTTAGTAGGCTGTTAGATGTATGGCTGTTTCACACAGTTAGGCGCTGACCTGCTTTAAGCAATGTAATATTTGTTGATCTAACAGCCAGTGTACTGTTTATTATACCTCTTTTTGCATATATCTAAGTCACTGCATGTATCTTATACAGTTGACTTTGTGTGTCAAAAGAACGTCACGGATCAATGCCAGTGTTTTTGTAGTGGTTCACAAGCTCTTCGCTGCCCTACAAATGGGAGAGTGCTGTTTTTATTCCTTGGGGTGTGCTTAGTGTGCAACAGTAACAGGATGGATGGAACATTTCAAACATTCACCAGGACCAAAGTTTTTCACAGCAGAACACTGCATTATACTGAGATGGTTAATGTTAGTCACTTCACTATGTGGTGCTTTTAGGATTGTGGTAAACTGATGGTTATGTAACCCACTAGAGTTAGTGTAACTAAATATCCTCACCTGTTTTATTTCATTATATATTCCATTTACTTGTGGATTTCTGTGAATTTCTATAAAGAGCGACATAAATCTTGATTTATTTCATTAAAATTAATTAAACAGATTAATGTTATAATGTTTTGTTTTTGAGAAATTTCATTTCAAACTTTAGATTTACTGAGAGAAAGTTCCTCCATCTTCTCCTCCATCATGTTCATACTTTGTTCTTGTCAAATATCCCCCCACATTTGTAATATACTGTCTAAACATGGTGGCAGTTTTATAATATTTGAGTGATGAAACTCCAGAGAAAAAGATCCAGATTCAGCAGCTGTCACCGAAAACATCCATTCACCTTTTCAACACGCGCACGTTTGTGTGTCTGTGTAAGTGTGTGTGTTAGCAGACTCGGTACAATCCCCTGTAATGTGACAGACAAATCCTGCTAAGCTGTTAAATATTACACTGCTTTCACACTCGTATTAAACACCTTTCTATGTCTCTCGTGCGTGCACGCTCTCTTTTTCCATGTTCACCCACCCCTGCCAAAACACACACTCAACCCTTGCCTTCATCTTCAATATGCAACAAAACACTCTTCGCACATGTACAACAAATCTTTAAAATGCAGCGACACACTGACAAAGTCACATAACGCAATACTGTCATATGACACACACAACCGTTTCACTGCGCGGTGTCTCTGCTTGTGTGTGTGTGTGAGTCCTAATCCCCGGTGTTGGCCGTCCTGTCGCGGCGTTATATTTGCTGGTATCAGTGTATCTTCCACTTGCTGCCTAATCCAACCACCCTGACTCTGATATTTCCTGACATTTATATGAATCACCCCTCTCTAGATGAACGGACAGAGAGAGGGAGGTGAGGGAAGGGACAGAGCTAGATGATGAAGGCAAAGATGGAGCTTGAGTGAAAGAACGGTACAAGGAAAGACATCATGAGTCAAAGAAGGTTGTGTCAATGTAAAGGTCTGCGGGGATTTAAACTGAGAGGAAATCAGAGGAGAGACAGATATCGAGACTTATGGATGGAAGGACAGACGGACAATGGAATGGTAAGGGATAATGAAGGGATGGAAAATTGGGGGGAAAGTCATTATTTTCTATCTTTCATTGATGAAAAGAAAGAGCATGAAAGTCAAAAGCAGAATAAATAAAAATCACACCACGGAAAGACAAAAAAGTCTTCAACCTTGTCAGCGACATATGTTTCCATCAATAACAACAAGCTCTTATGAGCACCAAGAGACACACACACATGCGCTATTAGTCTTTGGAGGCTTGTTAAGGCTCAGCCTAATTTTATGACCTCACACCACACCTGTAGTTGCTACGGCGACCATATCAGCTAAGAATTAATAGAGGGGGAGCGAACAAGGACAAAATGCTCTGAGTCAGAAATTGAAATTTGACAGAATGAACGACGCTAAAGCAAAAATATAAACCTTCAAGTTTCCAAAAGTGCAATGCAACTTATATCAGCTGCCTAAGAAGCAAGTCAGTCTTAAGTGATCAAGCTTACTTGAGAAAAATGGTAAAGTTGCCATGAATCTGACTTTTTTTTTTATTTCAACAGAGCATGGTAAACATGGTGAAATCTAGAGCTGATTTTCTGTTTGTGTTTTGATTACATGGCAGAGATCATATCTGACTTTTTCAGCATTTAGTCGATTATTTTTTGAACTTACAACTAAAAATTAAATGGCACCAAAGCCACTTTAATATTTGCCACAAAAAGGCAAACTGTGTTCATATGAAATGCACCTATGTTAATATAAATGGTTGAATGCTAATAATATAAGTTCAGCACTGGAAAGCACCAGCATTTGTACACTGGAAACAAAACCAGTTACCTTTTGTTAATGCACTGCTCATTGACTTGGTTGTATCCTATATAGCCACTATGAAGTCATAATCACACAGTATTGTACATAATGTATAATAGCGCATTATACATGCATTTGATGGGGTCACTTGTCACTCTGTACCCTTTTCCACAATTTGTCAACATGCAATGTTAATTCCGTGAAGGGGGATATTTTAAACCACGTTTGGTGCTTAAACCTCATGAAATACCAAATAAGAAATTAAAACTAAGCAGCACAGTGAAAACAAAGTGACACCAAGTGCAAAACCAAAGCTCACACATCCAGGGAATAAGAACAGAGGGGTATTTCACCCTCAAATTATGTTACAGGTTATTTTTACGTTTAAGTTGTTGGCTCATGACCAGATTTCTATATTTCTTCTTTTAGAAAAACTGTTACAAAAAGTTAAGTAATGTTATGAGTGCTGTCATTATTTGCTGCAGATGATAATGCATTTAGATAAATGTGTCTAATTATATGATATATCCAGCTGCAGAGGCACCAGCAGCCCACAGAGAAGCAGTCACAGTCACTAAATTGCATGCTAACCATCTCGAGCCGGGTGTGAAATATGTCATTTGCCTCTGCTCTTAATTGCACTAAAAATGAAGATTAAGAGGATGAATTATTGATACAAGTTGGTATTTAATCTTTTGTAATGAATAGTGAATCTGCTGGTTATAAATATTGTACAAGGCTTCATAATTTGATAAATTTATTCCAATTTGCCCTTTATTTTGCCCTTTAGTCAAGGTTACGTTCATTTAAACTCCCTCTCTCTCTCACACACACACGCACACACACACACACACACACACACACACACATATGTAGACACTAATAAATACTCATGGCCACTACTGCTCTGAAAACATGCACAACAAATGAACTGCAGTGCATCTACCTACCCTCTGCCCTTGGTCATTGTATCATTCTTTTTTACCAAGGCCCATAAACACAGATGCATGCAAGCATGTAAACACAATGCCCTTGGTTGACCTTGTTCCCTCAAAACACACACGCACGCACGCACACACACACACACACACACATGTGTGTGTAGCAGTAATTAGGCCATGCATCTGATTGTCATTAAAGAGCACTGGCAGATAATGAACACACAGTAAAGCTACATTATTTCTTATTTCCTGCACATTATCAAGCTGTCTGATGGTGCTGAATTCATGTGACTTGTGATAATAAAAAAAAGTGAAATGTTACCAATTATCCATAACATTAAATGCACTGAGCAAGATACTGAATCCCTCTGCGCTCACATTGCTGTGCTTCCTGATCACAGGTATATACAGCATAACATTAAAAATATGTGGTCATTAACTTTGAGATCTACTTGTAGCTAACTTTGGAGATATCTACTCTACTACAATGTGACTTTTAAACATTCCCGAAAGCCGGTCAACAAGAACGGCAACACACTGGAACGCACCGGAAAGAGCTCAGGTGTTATCTATGATGGTCTTATTTTCTTGTTAAAATATACATCAAAATACAATACAATCTTAAAGTGCAATATCCACTCGCGTGTGCTGTTTGCTCAGAACTGAACATGTTTGATAGATCTCATAGCTTTGAGGAAAGTATCTGCTGAATGCACTACACGAACTCATCAATCTTGCAAGAATCATCCTTTTCCTTTTAGGTATCACCAGATATGAGGCTTGCTACTGAGTTATTTTGAGGACGAACAGACAAAACTCTGTCTCTAACGTCTTAAGATATTACCTGGAGCTGTCTTAGATACACATACTTTATATGAGATTTACCTAACAGGACTAAAAAATACATCTGTATACCATGAAAATACTGGTTGATATTCTGCTGTTAATGAATTTATTAATTTGATGAGTTCTTGATGATTCCATAAAATTTACTTCATTATTTTAACGAGTCCTCATTCGTGTTTGACTTGGGAAGAATTCACTGTTTTCGCTGTTAACTTGACCCTAGTCTAGACTTGAGTTGAATGTTCTGAGAATAAACTTAGGCCTGGCTTCAATGAACTGCAACTTAGTCAAAAAACTTGTAAGCTGGACTTCTCCTGAATAAGAAGGGGTTTGAATTATTTTAAACTCAACTCCAACTTGCATTGAATAACTTTGTTCTTGACTTGGGCTCAGGTCCAGGTTTCATCCTTTGTACCAGTAGATAAGGTTCACTATAAACTTGGCTTTTACTTGCCTTAAAATGCTCGCCACATGATTTAAGCTTGTTTTTTCCCCCCCAAAAAATCGTGAAATATAATTCATTTTAAGTAGAAGTCACTAGCTGCTGTTTCTTTAGCTTTTAGTTAATTTAATTAATGTTTGTTCCCACTTTGTCTTTTAGGCTCCCCTTTGTTGAGGTTGAGTCTGGTTTTGCTTCAGCTTGTTTGTCAGTTTGCCATTTTACCTTCATTTGTGTTTGTAACAAATGTTCTTGTTAGCTCTCTCTCAGAACTCTCATTTGACTTTTTAGTAATCATTTCTCATATTTCATGCAAAATCCACTTTCTATTTCTTGTGTCTTGCTTTGAGTTTGATAACATATCCATTTCAACATTATTGAGGCTTAAGTGTAATTTTAATGATATTATGTGACAAATAATATACCTTTCTAATTATTATAGCAATCCATCCTGTGAATGCAATTCCAGTGTATTTATATATTTATATTAATTAGAATTTATGTGTGCCTGGTTGATTTGCCTGTATATTTTTAGAGCAAAAAAACAAGCCCGTAGCACTAGTCAGCTAATGCTAGGGGCTTGTTTTTTTGCAAAGGTAGCACTCCACTCTCTTGCTAAATATGATGAAATCCTTAAAAAAAACATGATGGTAGTGAACAAACTGCTAAAATCAAGGCTTAAAAACAAAACAAAGAGTGACATCCCTCTGACAACTTTTATCTTTTATATATAGTTTATGGTTTCACCCAATCCAAAGCACATACACCTCTCTATGTAGCTGCTAGACATTTTAGCACATAACTATAGGTTCTACACTGCCACAAATGTTGTTTTGTGGGCGGACAGTCGACCAGAAAGACTTAAAAGCACCTCTGGTTACAACACTGGAAGTCAGATTGTCTCCTACAGATGGAGGATCTTGCAGGATTTGTACATCGGTTAGTTTGGGTTCATTGTTCACCTGCCCAGAACAGACACACACTGAATAATTTAAAATATCACAGAAGTATGGGAAACCTGTGATGTTGACATGCCTTGTGTGTGTTTGTGCTCTGAAGCAGCGAACAGTAATAATTCAGTGGGTTCACACCTTAGTTTGTTGTTTGGGGGTTTTACGGATCAAAGCATTAAGTGCAGAGAGAGATTCACACAGATAATGAATGGACTGTTAATGTGCTGTGGCCAAGCAGCTAATGGACACACACACACACACATACTCAGGAAAACACTGATACGCACACATACAAATTTACACTTTCACTATAAGATGTACACAAAACACGCACGCACACAGAGGTGGTAGCTGGCTAATGGCTGTCACTGTTGACTGATCACAGTGATCAGACTGCTGCAGCTCTAATTGCAACTAAACAATCTGAAAACAACCAGAGTCAGGTTTGCAGGAGAAGGAGGAGGGGAGCAGAAGAGGAGAAAGAGAAGGAGAGAGCAATACGGAACAGAAATACAGAAAATAAAACAAGATGAAAGTGATTAAATGAGAATGAGGAAAGAATGAAAATGGATCAAAGGAAGGGAAATGAAAGCCCAACAGGTTGGAAAGAGGGAAGAAGGGAAGGACCTGTTTACAAAAGGATATATCCAGAACAGAAATGAGTAATAAACTTAATCAAGGAAAATGAAGGAAAATATTTTTTATAAACACAGCAAGAAAATGGGATAAAACAGCTGAAGGTAGACGCGTACAGGAGGGAAGAAAAACAAGGAAAAATGTGATAAAAGGTAGAAGAAAGTTAAAGTCTGAACAGATGGACAAGAATGAAGGTACTAAAGGTCAGATAAAGAGTGTGAAGTGTAAAATATAAAAAAAAAAGTTTTCAGTATTCTATTTTGACAAGATACTGATGTAGGCTTCAGGCAGCTTTTTTTTGCACAGTTAAGATCCAAATTTTGGGACTGCCAGGAAATAAAAATGAAATTTATACACTGAGCAACTGAGTCCAAGTGTGTGTGTCTGTGTGTGTGAGAGAGAGAGACAGTAAGACAGAGGGATAATAGGGATCAACCAGGGAGGAAATGGAGGGATATGAATCAAGGAATAAAAAACAAACAAAAAGCAGATGAGCAGAATAACCAAAAGCTTCGAAGCTAAACAGAAAATAAAAACCACCACTGCTATTTTTACCTTGAGGCCGTCTGCTGGGCAAGAAGGCAGCCAATTGGCTGGCGGGTCCCCTGGGGCTGTGAAGGGCTCGTGTAACTGGTTGGTATAGAGGAGGCGGGCCTGGATGCAGCGGAGGGCGCGGAGCATCCAGCTATGCTGGCGCCGGATCTGCCGCTGGAGCTGATCCCATTGGCTGGAAACCATATGGAGGATATCCTTCAGACCTGGAGGGTGACAGACATAGGGATAAAATTGAAAAAATGAGAGAGAGCCATGGATAACACAGAGAAAGACAAACAGAGAGAGGATAATAATGAAAGGGAGAAAGAGAGACTTAGGATAGTTACGGTGAGAAAAATGATACCCATAATTCCATTCCTCTATCTGACTAGTTTCAGACGAGCTTTTCTAAGACCACAATATCTTTTAAAAAACTTTTAAATCCACATTATGTTAAGTGAATGTAACGTCATACTTTTATTTTCATCCTTAAAGGATAATTCCGGCTTATTTCGGCCCGGAGCGTTTTCCTTTTAATGTGGCTTTTGTGGCTCAGAAAATGACATTTTTTGAGTGCTGCAGGTATCTTGCAACAGCTGCTCTGATACGAATCTCTACAACAGAGTCGCAGAGTGCAAAGTGTGTACGATAATGGGAACTAAGCCAGGTTGAAATAAACGCTAATTATCCATTAAATGGATGGGTTACCTTTGAAACACCCCTACAAAACATAGGTCATTAGTGACTACATTCATTTACGCTTTTCAGAAAGTATAAGAACAAGGATAGTGGCAATGAAAGTGATGCAAAGGCAGGTTTTTATCATTATTCAGACTTTACAAAGGTATACAAATTCTAATTCCTGGAAGTCATAAATATTTTCTAGTGTATATAGTGATAGATTTCACTTCCCTTGGGCTAAATCCCAGTTTCCACCCTGTTGGTATCCTTAATCTTTAAGCTTTTTTTTTTCTGTGTTGTAGGCTGCAGATAGGCTGCATGCTAACGAGGTGACAAATGGCATTAAAATCATGGGTTTTAATGTCTTGGCTGAACGATGATTCAAGTCTCTAATTTTGCTACAAACTAGAAGTCCCTCAGGAAAGTCTCCAGGCATACGGTTGCATAGTAACATCAAAAAGTGATGCGAATGACCAAACCATAATCAGTCAAATTTATCACTTATTACAGTCATGTGCTCGTGGTGACTGTAGTCTGGTTATTCCACAGAGTGTACGCCACTCTGAAGCGTTTCTGCTTCATGAAAAAGCTAAAAAGGTTTTGGAGCTTTTAGGAAGTGGAGCACCTTCCTCCATCTTCTCTGTCTTCCCTGGAAATCTGGCCCTGAATAACTGAGTTCTGCTGGGATGTTCATTAGAAATCAATTATCTCTGCACATTTTGATTTTCTAGAAATCTGATGCACGAGTGGCAGAACAATCCCCACCATCGGACCATTTTCATCAAAACCTCTTCAGAAATCTGTAGTTCAAGTTGTTTAGTTTGTAATTATTCATCTAAGTGAGTCTGTTATGTTATCAAGTTGGTAAGCAACAAATATTCCCAAATCCCAACACACTATTACTGCTCAGATATTTGAAAACAACACAGCTTTCCCTCTTTCTCGGTTCTCTCTTTTCCATCTTCAGCTTCAAAAATTCTGAAAAAATACGCCGTTACTGTATACTCAATGTTTCTTTCCCCTGCCTGCTGTTTTTCTTTTCTTTTTCTCTTTCCTTCTTCTTTTCTCCCGACTCATCTCATTCTTTGTCTTTATCTCTCCCAGTCTCTCTTTCGGCTACATTCATATGAGGTCTCCTCTCTGAAGGTCGCTCTGTTAATCCAAATATTAATAATGAATGGAATAGGGTCGGGGCTCCATTATGGCCACCTGTGTGTGTGTGTTTCAATGTGTATCCTGTTATTGTGTGTGTGTGCATATTTGATATGTGAAAGAATATGAATACGTGCAAGAAAATACCAGACTGGTGGAAGGTGATGATGGTGAGCAGCGCTTTGCCTTCCTCCATTATGCTTTCCTTCAGAGCGGCGCGACTGTCCACGTTTAGCTTGAAACTCTAAAACACACATAGAGAAACAGATGCAGATCATCACCAGAATCCAGAGAGTTCATCAGACAAGATGAAAACAAACCTGCATTCTTTATAAAGTCCAGCAGAGCGGCAACTCCACTGATTGTAAAAAGAAGTGCTTCATGTTTCTAAGACAAAATGGTTCTAATCCTCACTAGATATATCACCTCAGGTTTCTGCTGCGTTTGTAGTCTAAATTGCTAGCTTTAAGTATCACCTAATAGGGCATGATATTCATTTTACAATGTCTGATGCTATTTTGAGTAAAACAAACAACATAGGAGAGAATTTTGGGTGTGGCTACCTTGTGATTGACGGTTACTACTGTGCAGTAAACTTCATTTTCTTATTAACATGGTTTAAAAACAACACTTGACTGTGAAAATCATTTTCTCTCTGTCCACTTACACGGGTCTATGTAAACAAGAGAAGGGTAGCAGATTAACAAAGACAAGAAAAAAAAGCATAATTGTGGTAATGTAAGCAGGAAACACACAAAGAGAAGGGAGGATAAAAGAGAAGCAAAAAATAAGCTATGATATGGGTGGACAGAAGGATGGATGGATAGATGGATGGATGGAGGCACAGAGCTGCCTGAGGCGGTGTTGGGAAACACTCCAGTCAGGTCTCTGAACACCATTATAGCCTTTTTTTGATCTGATGCGTGTGTGTGTGTGTGTGTGTGCGTGTGTGTGTGTGTGCGTGTGTGTGGATACGTGCTGTTGTATTACTCATATTTTGTTACTCATAAATCTGTTTACACTGTCGCATTTTGGGAAGTTGCAACGTTGACATGAGGTAAACCGTGAGATTTTTTGTATGAAATCTTGGTTTAATAATAGGACACCGTGAGGTACAGGCTAAGGTGATGGTTAGTTGTCCTTAGGAAGAGAATGCAAGTCAATGTCTTTTGAAGTGATAAAGACAAGCTTGTGTGTGTGTGTGTGTGTGTGTGTGTGTGTGTGTGTGTGTGTGTGTGTGTGTGTTTACATATCTTTGCGGAGACCAAAAATTGGAAGTTTACCATGTTTGTGGGGACCAACCGCCCTTATGGGGACAAAAACACAGTCCCCACGAGTTTGAAGGCATTTTTCAGACTCAAAATGTGGTTTTAGTGTCAGGATTATTTCATTATGGTTATGGTTAGGTTTAGGCTAAGGGTTAGGGTTAGGCATTCATTTTTGATGGTTAGGGTTAGGGTAAGCGGCTAGGGAAAGCATTATATCAATTAGATGGCCCCACAAAGATATGAAAACACGGGGTGTGTGTGTGTGTGTGTGTGTGTGTGTGTGTGTGTGTGTGTGTGTGTGTGCATGTGTGCGTGTGTGTGAGACAGCCTCAAGGTGCCGAGGCCTCACAATTTAACCACTTCTGACATCCTGCTGTGCTGCAGTGGGAAATGCTGCACGCACATACTCACACACACACACAGACACACACAGTGCTTTCGAGACACACACACCCACGGTGTAAATGTTTGTATGTGTGTATTTGTGATGCAGTCTGATCAGCCTGATCTCAAGAGAAATTTGTACACTGCACATGCTGTGCAAAAATGAAAACACGATTTTCACGCAACATAAAAAATAACAGTAAGAAGTATAGTGTGCATTAAATGGAAACAATACTCATCAATATATTGGGGAAAAACATCCTGAAAGATCAGTGCATTAAAGCTGCTTCTCCAGGTTGTGGTAAAGACATGTTGCTAAAATAGGATAAAACTGGGACAAAAGACACAAGATGTCAAAGGTCTTGCAAATCTATCTCAAAAGTTTTAAATCATAGCAAAAAAGAGAGACGGTGAGAGAAAGAGGACAGTGACTGTGTGGTGGGGGTTTTTTTCAGTCCAATGAAATTATACTTAGAAACAGGATAAGAGTGTAAAACCCTTTAAAGAGCAGTGATGGCAGTAATAATTGGTTGAGATACAATTAAGTGTCATGTTTAACTGACAAAGTCCAAAAAGGCATTCAGCTAGTGGGTTTGGTTAATAAGTGATTCTAAATTGCCCATAGAAGTGAATGTGAATGGTTGTCTGTCTCTCTGTGTTAGCCCTGCGACAGACTGACAACCTGTCCTGGGTTTACCCTGCTGCTCACTCTATGATAGCTTGAACAGGCTCCAACCCCCATAACCCTCAATAGATAAGCATGGAACTCCCAGAAATAAATGTACAACAGGGACGTTTCCAAAACTCGCAAAACGTCCCACCTCTTACAGGCAATCTTGTCAGTGGACTTTCTTTGTGAATACCGACGGCAAAACCCAGTTTGTCCAAGTGCAACGCAGTTGTAAATCTGGCTCTAGGTTGTTACTTTGGTGGAACTTGACATCCTTCATCCGTTTCTCCAGAAAGTCCTTGGTCTGCTCTAGAGCTCTGCTGCGAACTGGAAGGCTACTCATGTGCAGTGAGTTCATGTGCCACTCAGCAGGACTGCAGTCCAGAATCAGAGTTCACTCTGAGACTGGGAGACTTACTGAAGATACATCTGATCAGTTATTTATTATCACAAATAATAAGCTATAGTATTAGAAGTAACATTCAAGAAAATATGAGTGAACTCCCACTGTTGCCACAAATATTATGTAGTTCTGTGGGAAACACTGTATTGCAAACCCTGCTAAATAGCAGACAGTGCGAACTCAGCCTGTGACAGTCCTGCCATGAGGGATGGGCGGGTGACGGCATCAGTCAACATATGACAAGGTCAGACCGCCACACCACCAATATTTATGGAGTAGGATATACACAGTTGAGACAAATGGGATAAAGTGTTTTAACCCTCTCACAGGATTATAGTAATGTATGTGGAAAAGAGGATTAGCTTCATCATAAAATCATTCAGTGTCACTTCAATAACCAACTCCTTGATTGATACAGATGTTTTCCAAATATCTTGACGTGAATGTCGGATCATCACGTGCCAGAAACCGAATCCTCAACCCAGGATGTGTTAGTTCCTTGCTTTAGCCACAGGTTTACACTAGTGTAGTTCTTTCTGTCGTATAAAAACCACACATCTCCGGCTTTAAAAGGATGTGAGCAGATAGCGGTGAAGCTGTCCTGCACATATTACGTTTCACAGATAAACAATAAAGTATCTCTTGGAAAACCCAAACCATCAACTATACTATCTCCTCACTGTGCTCCCAAAAACACATTCATATATCAGCATTATCCAAACAAAACATGACTGTCTGCTTTCTGCAATCATTACTGCCTTGCAAACGTTGTAAATTACTCCAAATCTCACGGCTGATTGAGTAATTTTACAGACTCAGCGGCCACTCTGCCCCACTTAATTTCCAGATAAGCTGGTGAAATACCTCACAGCTAATAAACATAAAATACATCTATCAGCGCTACAGAAAACACAGCGTGACTGTCTGCGTCTCTGGGATAGGGCTGGGCTGATGTTAGGAATGAATTAGGTTGTGCAGATTAGCCAGGCTATCAGAGCGCGATCGTATTTCAGCACCTTATTCCACGAGCGATTCGGCTCAGTTTCCTCCGTTTAATATATGGAGAGCATAGAATCGATAAGAGTAGAACAGCCAACCATCAATCACACCATGATAAGGCATGCAGAGCAGCTCTGCTTTTATGCATGTCAGACAGCGGGCTTTAATAAGAGGCTGTGTGTATGTATTTATGTGTGTGTGTGTGTGTGTGTGTGTGTGTGTCTGTGTGTGAGAGAGAGAGACAGAGATAGAGAGAGACAGACAGAAAAGGAGAGAAGTAGTGTAAAGAAAATAAAGACTTATTTTTTTGACAGAAAAAAGAGACAGTGTGTAAAAATTATGGATTACAAAATAAAAGACCCATTAGCTGTGAAAAAATTTCATGAGATAACTCTTTCAAAGGTTTTATTTTATTTATTTATTTTCAGGAATGTGTATTGTCAGGAGGGATAAGAGTGTTGAACCTCAAAGAAATCAAAGCTACCTCAGTGTCTAGGATTGTCTACTCAGAAAATCTCAACCTCAACTTTTTAGTAGCCATCAAAAAACGGTGATATTTTACTAAAAACCACTATAGATGGGGACTTTTGTAATTGCTACATACAGTATAAAAACATATGTGGTGGATCTTGTATATAATATATTTGGTGGGTTTATTGCTTGTTTTCTTTTGGGTTGATATTCCCATAATAGTTTTGCTGCGTTTATATTCTCATATGTTATTTTTAGTTTTGTTCCTGTTTGTAGTATTATTTTGAGCTTCAGTTTAATCCTGCATCCCCCGTTAAGTCTCCATCTCTGTGTTAGGTGCTCTTTTGTTACTTCCTGTTTTACCTAGGCAGTTTGGGCACCTATGCCTTGTACTGAGTTTAGCTTCCCTTCTCTTGGTATCCCTGATTTATTCCTGCTAAGATTCCCACCATTTGCCCCCTAGCCTTCACATCCTTTGTCACACCCTCTCTCTCAGCTGTGAGTCCTATGGAAGTCTGGGAAAACAACTTTCTGTCTTCACCTCTGTAAATATTTTACTGAAGAATTTAATGTCCGCAGTCTCTGACTCTGGGTCATACTGAATAAAAAATTGAATCTGTTTTGTAATTCTTGGTCATACTCTCAGAACAAATTATCCATAGGATGTTCTTTGGCTAATGACTGGTGACTGACAAGTCATTAGCCAGTGACCAAGCAGTTTCACAGTTAGTCACAGTTTGTTTGAAACCAAGATGGTAGCAATGAAAATGTTGAGGTTTGGAAATGGGACTAAAGAGACCAATCAGTGATATTACGGTACTGTCTATGGTGAATTCCCATCTGTTGCTTCCCTCTTTTCTTTGTGTCTTTTTAGTAAATTAACAGGAATTAATAACTGCACCAGCAGCAATGGAGGTTGAGATAAAGCAGTGAAAGCTAACAAATAAGTTATCAAGCTGGTGCAGAAAGTGGACGCAGATGCTAATAAATACTTCAACTTAACTTCTTGTCAAACATATTATTTCATATTATGGCTTTAAAAATCATTCTTCTTTGTTTAAGGATATTTAGACTTGTTCAGCATCTTTGGTTAATAACATCTGACAATCTATGTTGAGTGAGAAAAATAAGTAAGTAAAGTTTATTTATGAAGTGCGTGTCACAGACAACAAAACAGAGTAAAATAAATAAGAGTATGAATAACAGCAATACAAAATCAGCAGCATCGCAGTTTAAAAGTTAGAAGGTGAATCTGGAGACTTCTCGGCTGCTGTGGCTGTTGGCCTCATATGTTATGACTCCCCGCTCTGATTAACATACACATTGTGCAGCTGAGAGGTGAGCTGCTTCAAAGCCTGGATGATCAGATTACCTGTTAGCATTAGCATATTAGCCTGAAGCACAGAGTAGGATGGCCTCAGAAGCCTACCTAATATCATTTAGCTTTTAGCACTGGCGTATTAGTGAGGCACTAAGAGGTGTGGAGCGCTGATGCTGAGATGACATTGAGGTTTGACATTGAGACTGTGTATTGAGCTGCACTGATCAGACACACACACACACACATACAGCAGACAGGCTTGGGTTGATGAGACAAGATCTGATCAAAGAGTCTTTTTAATAATGATGATCAAATTGTCTCCATTCATACTGAGCCGACAGAAACTATAGCAGTATGACTGGATCCCCTAGGGGTGTGTGTTTCTTCACCCAGGCCTACAATCTCCTTTGTTTTCTGTAGATATGAATTTTCTTGCACACTTCTTTTATGTTAAGCAATGAAATGCAATTCTGTGTTACATTTCTTTCTGTCTCTTTCATTCCATTTTTTTGCTATTTCCCTTTATTTTATTCTCCCTACCTCACTCACACGGCTTGTTCCTCTTCCTGTCTTCATCTCAATCTCTATATTTCTTTTTCTCTTCTTCTCACTCTCCTGTCCGCCTTCAGTCTCCCTCAATCGTTATCTCTTCTTGAGCCCACTCTATACCCTCCTCTTGCCCCTCACTGGTTTTCTTTACCAACTCTCTTTCTCCTCCTTCTACTCCCCTCTCTTCATACTCTCATACTACACCTACAAGACACTGGATACATATAGAAATATGCTGTGTCGAACTGAACTCCAAGTGAACCAAAATGCATCCCTACAAACCACCTGAGAATGTTCAGTCCAGTCAGCGACAAGATGTGTCTGCAGTGGGAGCAACAACAGTAAATACAGAAAGAGTGTATTCTGGACTATTGGAAAACACAGAATTTATGTTAATTACATGGCTAGTTGTTTAAGGAGCTTGGAAAGGAAAGTGTCTGGACTTCTTTAAGTTGCTTGAAGACATTTCACCTCTCATCCGAGAAGCTTCTTCAGTTCTAGGGTCAAATGGTGGAGAGTCCCAGATTTCACCAGCTGGGCCCAAGTTCCCATTTTAGGTTTGACAGCGTTTTAGTAGGTAAAAGTGAATGCTTTGACATGAATTGAGCTGCGGTTTGGGGAAGGCCTCGAAGGGGACTGGCGATGGCTCCCGGGCCTGGCAGATCCCCATGCACTAAATAGAAATGAAGAAGTTAAAGAATTGAGAACAAGGAGGGAGAGTGGGTGGGGCACGTAAACGAGAATGAGCAGCTTGCAGAACTGGGGGAACCTATGTAGATGACAACCGGAAGGAGCGTGTTTGGAGGCGTGGTCCTGCTCCTGAAATTCCGATACATAATCTCCAATTAAGCCCTGTGGGAGTGTCCCCCCAAAAGGATGATGGACCCCCTAATGATCCTCTACCTAATCATACGAGCCAAGGTGTGAAAATGGGTGTAGGTCACAGTCAGCCAAGGTTTCAGGTGAGCTCATTGTGAAACCTAAACCCACCCTATCATGTGATTTCCTGAGGACATATGGCCCAGGATGTGAGTGGGCGTAAGGCGTCTGGGAAGGGATCTCAGAACTGGATTATAGATGGCAGACAGTTGGTGTCGTAAACCACCGCCTCTGTTCAAAGATGGTCACTCACAGTGGACATAGATGGCTTATTTCACTCCTCTTTCAAACCATCTGTCTTCTCTGTCCAAAATGTGAACATTGGCATCCTCGAAAGAGTGACCTTTGTCCTTTAGATGCAGATGGACAGGCATCTAAAGGATGGCTGGCTCTTCTATGTTGTGCCATGCGTTCATGAAGTGGCGGTTTGGTTTCCCCAATGTAGAGGTCAAGAGCTCCTTAGACTATGATGACCTGGATGACTGAGAACCTTCACAGACATATTCATGGCTAGTTGCTTTACACATCTATAGTACCTTCCCGCATTGAGAATACAAGCCTACATGGCTACAGTACGTTTTTTAGATCTGCCTTCAAAGTGTGTTTTTGTCCCATCTCCCTCCCCTCACCCCAGCTGGTCGCAGAAGATGGTTCAGCCTGCCGATCCTGGTTCTGCTGGAGTTTTCCCATCCTACGGTCGCCAAGTGCCTGCTCATAGGGTGTCCTCTGATTGTTGGTCAGAGAGACATATTGGGACATTGTCAGAGCCATGTCCCCATATTTGCTGTGCAACTACTTCCAGGTTATTTTGTTTACCACCATGATTATGATTAGTAACGCCCTACTGTCAGTCCAGCCAAGGAAATCTGTGGTCTTACATTTGTTTTTTCATTGGTTTTACAGTGCTTCTTCTTTCATTTACTACAAGCAGCTAATCCCGGTTTTCCTGCTGTAGTGGATGAAGGCATAGGGGTATTTTAGTAGTCTCAAAGTCAACTCTGGTTGATATTTTTGTTGTTTGTCATCTGAAAGATTTCAGATGTTTTGCTGTTATTTCAATGCTTCAGTGATGATGGCGAGCTAAATGAATATGTTCTGAAGTGGTGGTCTGTTAATTTTGCACATTATACTCGAAATATATATATATATATATATATATATATATATATATATGTATATATATATATATATATATATATATGTATATATATATATATATATATATATATATATATATATATATATATATATATATATATATATGTATATATATATATGTATATATATATATATATATATATATATATATATATATATATATATATATATATATATATATATATATATATATATATATATATATATATATATATATATATATATATATATATATATATATATATATATCCTCCCCTTATGTTGCCACCAGTAGTGTGTTACTTCTGGTAATGGGATTCAAAGGCCTGGATCGCCCATCAGACCCAATCAATAGGCCTTTCATTGGCCGCCATCTCTTAGCGCCTTACAAAGAGCAGCCTGTGTGTGCGTATGTGTGTTTTTGTGTGTGTGTCTGTGTGTGTGCATGTGCATGAGTGTGCGTTAGTGTCCTCTTGCCTCACTGATCTCCCCGGGGTTCCGGAAAGACCTGTGCTTATTCGCTCCACGCGCCCTAAAACACACATATAGTCCCACACACACACACACACACACACACACACACACACACACACACAGACACGCCAGCTGGACCAAATATTCAATTGGGAAAGCAACTCCACTCCACCCACTGCTGCCCTGGAGCTGTGTGTGTTTGTGTGTGTGTTTATGTGTGGCACAGAAAGCAATATAGAGAAAGAGAGAGAGAGTGTGTGAGTATGTGTGTGAGACAGAGAAATGGAAAAACAGAAAGAGAAAAAAGACCAATCCTGTCGCCTGAAAGCTATATTCACATGACCTACTTTGGTCAAGTAAAGCATAATGAAAGTAGATATTCGATGTTGTTGATTGTCATAAAATAGCATGAAAAAGAAAAACAAGCAATGCGTTAGTCCTGCAAATAGATACTGCATACAAAGCCTGATATGTCTTATTATTCATCTTTGCAATTGAACTGTTTTGTGCAAAAATGATTTTTTAAAAACACCAATGAAGTGAGCTCCACTGTTCCACTGGGTGAGCAGTTCCTTTATTGCCACAGATACACAGACTGCAGTTTATTTAGTACCACCATGCTGCCCCAGGGCCAAATACTCGCTAGAACGTCAAACGTGAAATAATCTGCCACTGAACGTAGTCCCCAGCAGTCAGCTGGCTGCTTTGAGAAATTACTGAGCCTTTAGAAAAAGACAAAAAACTTGAACTGCTCATCAAATTATCCATGTTTTAAATTTGTTTTAAAAGTCAACTATTCCTAGTTTCAGCTTTCCAAGCTACTGATTAAAACACACTCACAAAAATATTATTTTATAGTTACACTGTAAAGGTCATTATAGTTCTCTTGAGTTTGCATTTGAATTTCTAATTTTCTTGGGATGTGACTATGTTAAGTAGCTAGGCAGGTCACACATTATGTCATAGGAATCTAAGTAGGATGCACCTGAAGGATGTTTAAGACATTCCAGGATATTCATGGAATATTTTTAAGTAGCCCTGTTGATGTTACATTTTAAGGGTAATTAGATGTAAAGATGCCACCTCTGCTGCTAGTTCACACACTTTGCTGTGGTCCTTCTAGAGCACGGGTGTTAAACATAAGGCCCAGGAGCCAGAATGAGCTGGGGAAGATTTCGATCTGGTCCAGCTTTGGAAAAAGAGGGCATCGATTTTGGCCTTTTAACTGTCGTATTACTGAAATAAGACTTCTTTTCTTACATTAAACAGGGTTAAATGTGTAGTTATACATTTTTGGACTGAGAAAAACGGCAGTTTTACTGGTTTGGCCCACTTGGGATTAAAGTGGGGAGTACGTGGCCCACGATGTAAAATGAGTTTGACATCTCTGTTGTAGAGTTTCGTGAGGAAGTGCTGTTGAATGGGCCTTCCTTATTGCTCCTTTGGAATTTTAATTCATGACTTTATGGAGTTTTTAGATATTTTAAAACAAAAAAAAACTACGGCCAAGGGATTCAAGCACCTAAGTCTTCTTACAGACTCTCTGCCTGTGACTTTAAAGGCGTGTAGAACGCCGCCATCAATCCTAATCTACTCAGCAGCTCCATTTCCTCTAAAATGTCTTAAAGGTCTTGTAAATGTAAACACATTTTGTCAGAGAAAGACTGGAGAGATATAAAGACAAAGGGAAGCGAGACAGAACCTGGCTCTACTCGGCAGTAATCAACGAAAGACACAAACACACACAATTATACACCCAAACACACACGAATAACTACAAAGTGCAAGTGTGACTATCAACCCCAGCACGCACACACAAACACAGAGTCAGTTAGCTAACATGCTATCAACAGTGTAGCATTTCAAAGTCCTATTAGCGATGCCTTTTCATCCTCTTTTGCTTTATTTAACAAGACGCGCCAATTAAGAGCCGGGAATTCTAATTGAAGCTAACCGCCACTAACGTTAGCGCTGCTGGCAACCACAACAAAGTCGACACGTGTAAACAAACCAACAAATAAGCACGCGCACACACCACAGATACAGCACAAATAAGTGCATCTAGATAAGAAAATACTGTGTGTGTTTATGTGTGTGTGTGTTGATCTGCGTGCAGGATGCTGTTCTGCAGGGACGGATATGGAGATGCTGATTTGGAAATCTGTCTAGGAACATGCAAATTTATGCAAATAGTACCTCTACGTGTGTGCGTGTGGTAAAACACATGCCTGTTTTTGTGTATATGTATCTGCGTTTATATACTTTAATGCAAACACAATCTGCCGGTGAAGGTGGTGTGTGTGTGTGTGTGTGTGTGTGCGCGCGCGCGCACATGCTCAGCACTGGGCAACACCGGGATTTTTACATTGATGTGATGTGCATGTTCATGTCTTGTAGTCTTGAACGCGTGCTCCTCTGTGTTTGTGTGTGTGCGTGCAGCCCATATGTTTGCCATAAAGACCGTGAGTAATTGCCAAAGTGCTCCTCATCTGTGTGTGTCTGTGTATGTGCGAGTGTGCTCATAATACACGTTGCAGCACTTACTGATCTATCTCAGAGCATGTGTGAGAGTAAATTACCAAAACACAGGCAGAGTTATTTGAGCCTTTTTGTTTCCTATTTGTTAGAGTAAACAAAAGAAGACAAGAGATAAAGAGAGAGTTTTTTTTTTTAAAGAAGAGAGACAAAGGACAAAAAAGACAAAATAGGAGAGAAAAAGGAGGGGCAGATGATCAGAAAATAAAACAATAAAGTGGGAAGAGGAATAAAGGAAAGGTTTTGCCAGAAGGAGGAAGAAAAAAGAGATGTAGATGAAAACAAACTGGAACACAAAAAAAGAAGCCAGAATAAAAGCTGTGACAATGAAATGAGAGCTTGCATTCATTCCAGGGTTTGTTATTTTCCAATTATCCCTTTCTAAAACCATTTGTGTGTGTTTACAGGTGGCAAATCCTAAGCTTTGACCTCTACCCCCTTAGCCAGTAAGTATATCTGTTGAACTAAGCACTGTTCAACATCAGCTCAAGAATAGTTGTTTTGAAGGAAATAAATCAGCCTTTCTTAGAGGTCTCACAAGTTTAATTCTCTGCCTATGCTTTTCCTATAACGATGAATGGGTGGATGGATTTTAATTTGTCTGTTTATCCCGTATCTCCCATCTGTTATTCATTTTTCCATTTTTTTTTCATATTAGCATGACATAATAAATTGGAAAAAAAAACCCAAAATGAATTCATATACTGTATATATTTTTTCTGCAGAAGCCCCGCCCACCTGCGGTTTGTGAGGGGCAGCCATTCAGCAACAAACCGGCTTAAAACTTGTCTGCAGACAGTGAATAAACTGAGCGGCTGAACCCAGGCTCACAGTAAAATCACGACATGAATGCCAATCCACAAACCACACTTTGTTTTAAAGTCTATTATGCTCACTATTTTTATTTTTTGGATTCTACTAGAGCAGCTTTGTGTGGGGGTTCAATATTTTACAATAAACTTTATTTATGATCTACTGGGCATTGGTGCAGCACTTTAATTCATCCAGTATCCAAAAACAAGTTAAAGGAAGAGGCTTTTAAAGTTAGCTTTCTTCTCCCTCACAAACAAAAGGTCTGAACAGAAACTTGGGAAGGTTTATATATACCGACCTCATCACTTTAATGTTTACCATGTTTTATGAGAATCCACTATTGTAACAGTTCATAAATGACACAAATAAGAAACACTAAAGTTTTTAATGCACTATTTTATTTTTTTAGAAACATTCCATTTAAGACAAAGTTGTTTTTTTTAAAGGGTGATGGTTGAGTGTTGATGACACAGCTTGGACAGTGCTCATTGTCTTGTCTTTTCTTTTCTCAGCACCATGTGTTTGCTCTGTTTGCTGTGCTGACTCCCATCTCTGTCACTGATGTCACTGATATGTTTTGACAGCGTAAGTAGGGCTACTGAAATAACACATGACAAAGTACAGAACAGTCCTATCATCGCTTTACCAGCTTTGGTTGCTTGATTGTGAAGAAGCGGGTTCCAATAGCTGCAGCTAGAAGTAACCGTTTCTGAAAATAAGACAGGTGTGTGTGTCTGTGTGCGTGCGTGTCATGTGGGCACATCCATATGCATGTATGCAAATATGTGTTTATGCAACCGCGTGTGTGGAATGTGTGCACAGATGTGCCTGCACGTAGCAGTCGTGTACGTTTATTCTTCAAATGTGTGCGAGCCTTGACGGCAGGTGCGTGCGCTTGAATTTTTGCGAGGAACACAATGACGCAACGCCGATGAGGCCGATGGTGTTATCACTTCTATTTGAGGGCTTAGACTCATTTTAAGGGATGAGGCAGAGGTTGCTTTGTATTAATGAGGGTTCACATACGTTTAAAAAAAGAAAGAAAAAAAGGCAAGTGTGTGAGTGTTTGTGCTCTCACCAGGTGTGTGTCGAGGTATACCCTCAGGCTATCCAGGTCCTGTCTGGGCTGAATCCAGTTCTCTGTGCTGTCCAGCGCCTCCTGAAGCCACAAGATGAACCCGTCCAACTGCTGCACAAAATACTGGGGACAAGGGAGGAGAGAGAGAATTCAGTTTATGATTTAAAAACAAAAAAACAAAAAAAACCCTAATAATATGTATAAATGCTGATGTCCAGGGCCTGCTGGAAAGGCATCAAAACAACACAACACACACTAAACACTTCAGAGGATTGGGAGATGACAGAACGATAATGTGTAAAAAGAGGAAGGAAGAGAGGAGCAAAACAAAGCAGCGAACAGTTTGAACAGAAAATGGCAGAGAAGCACATCAAAACACACCAAGAAAGGAAGAAGTCCAACAGGTAATGGCATGCAACAGGGAGAGGGAAGGCAGAAAAGGGAGAAAAAGCAACAGATTGGAAGAGAACAGGATTAGAGTACAAGAGAAGGATAAAAAAAAAGGGGGGGGGGGGGAGCAAGGGAGCGCCCGGCTGGTGTTTAAGAACTGATTCCAGATGAATTAATTCAAGGACAGAGAGAGAACAAAAACGAGACCCACAGGATGAAACAAGTAAACACACGTTTGGACAAATACAGAGGAAAGGAGAATGGAAAGAGAGAGGAAGATATATGGAGGAAAATACAAACAAAGGACTTAAAGAGGAGAGTGAAGGCATGGAAAGAGAAGACAGACAAAACAGGAAGACCGAAAACAAGCAGGTGAGGAAGACAAGAAAAGATTTTAAAAATACACATAAAAAGGCAGAAAAGAAATCAAAACACAGATGGAAAAGAGGAAGAAGTGCAAGGAAAGAAAATTCAACAGAAAGTGAGGGGAGAAAAAAAATGACACTAGTGCATGGCAGACAGGTGAAAAGTAAGAAGTGATGAAGAGACTGATGAAGAGACAAGGGGAAACAAGACTGCAAAAGCAAAAACCTGAGAGGTAGGGAAAGAAAAGGGGAATAGAGCCAGAACGAACAGAAGGAAAAGAGATCAAAAGAGATGAAGTGGTATGAATGACTCTAGTGAGCTGAACATGTATGTCTCCATCACTGGCACGTTGCCCTTCATGGGAGTACACAGATAGATGTACACACTGACAGAAGATAGGGGGAAAAAAGAAGGCAGCAGCTTGTTACTCAGTGGAGAGCTACTGCCATCTACTGGCCAACAGGGAGATTTATGATGCGCGGAAGCCTAAAACTTGATGATCTACGCCAGAATTGTACTAATCTAACTAAAAAATGACACACAAAAATTCTGTTGTGTTTTTAAATTGCATAAACATCCTTTTTTCTTCCATATAATGTGAAATGTATTAGCAGGAAAATCCACAGAATCCATGTGAAATAGCACCTGATCCAGTATTGATTTCTCCCTTTAAATCCACTTCACTCCTGAAGAGGAACAGAAGAGACAGCTTAAAAGAAGAAGACAGAGTCTTCAAAGGGAGGTGAAAGGGGGAGTAAACACTTTGGGTTGCGAAGCGGGGATCAGACAGAAGAAAGGAAAGTGTTTAAACCTCTTTTAGAGACAAAAACAAAAGGGAAGCATTAATGGTGTTTGATACAAATTTTGCGTCCGCACAATTCTGCCCGGCTAAAACTCACACTCGCTGTCCAGGACTTGCGACGCTTGGAAGGGAGAACGACAAAAAGAATAGGAAAATACTTCAAGAGTAACCTAGAAAGAGCAGGCTGCACATTCACCTCGACGATTTTAAAGAATCAAGCCAGCATGTTATGCATGTGGTTTAAATAAGCATGGACATGTATGGTTTACTCCTCCAATAACAGCTCCAGGTGTATAGTTTTAGCATAGCCAGTCCCTCAGGAGGAATCAGTGTTGCATTTAGCCATGGGGCTACGCTAGGTTTTCTTTTTGATTGATTGCTAAGTTTTCTTCTACTCTTTGGATCAAGTTTATTTCACATGAAGGACCACCCTTAACTGCCTTATTTTGTCTCGTGAGCTCGTGGGGGGAGAAGGCTGCGCTTGCCTGTAACCACAGGTGTGTTAACTCCACCACTCGGCCAGCTCTTATAACCTCATGTAACGGGTGAACGCATTTGTAAGTAACTGATTTGACATTCATGTCTGATGTATCTATATTTCAGCAGTCTGTAGCTTTAGCCCGACCACCACAGGCATAGTTGCTTCCACAGAGAAATCCACTACGAACACAACCCCGCACAGGTCAAACTGGAGCTGCGACCTGAATTTTATGTAGCCTGGATCCAATCGAACTACACAGAGCGTGCGAGCTACATCAAGCAAAGAGAGAGCGAGCTGAAAGTGATTTACATAAAACTGAAGCCATACAGCAACTCCATAAAATTCATTCTTTCCACTCAGACCTTAAACATTACATCTGGAAAAACAGGTTTAACTGTGACTGCGGATCATCAAGAAGACAATTCTAATATTTTATACATTGAGCGCTGTTTTCATATCTTTCACTGAGAGCTATCTGGAAAACTAATGGCAGAGTGAAGGAGACTGTGGGGAGAAGGTAAATCTGATGGAAATTACTTGAGCTGCCACATCTGTGCACCCACGCTTTCACCTCGCCTACAAATCGCTGTAGCAAATCTATACGTGTGTGTGTCCTCATATGGAGATAGGTGTGTCTGCTTACTGTGATGATAAAATGTGCGTTTGCGAACACATTCTATTCCACAGTGATGTCTGTGTGTTGGTTTACTATTATAGATATGTATAGTGTGTTTGTTAGTGTGAGACAGCGCGTGTCTGCATGTGAGTCTGTATGAGATGCAAACCTTGACCAAATGAGAAGCAGTATGTTAATTACAACCGTGAACCTTTAAAAAAGCACACACACATCAATATGATTCTGTCCATCTCTCCACCGCTCGTTATTGAGGAGATATGGAAATCAAAAGTATTGATGAGAGGAGAGGAGGAGAGGAAGAATGGAAGAAGTAGGATAGAGGAAGCGGATAGTTTAAGGAAAGGAAAGGGGTTGCATGGAGTGCAAAGCAAGATTCAAGAGTATTAAAAGAAGAGAACAAAGCAAAGGTTAGAGGAAAGGGATGGAAAGGTAAATGAGAAAAAGGAAAAGGGCAACAAAGAAGGAGGGCATCAGAGGATAAAAAGAACAGAGATAAAGATCAATGAGAGAATTGAGAAAAGGAAAAGATGAGAAGAAAAGAAAAGAAAAGAAGCATGAGAACATGAGATGCGAAGAGAGGTAAACCATGAGAAGAAATGAGGTGAACTGAAGAGAAAAAGAGTGAGAAGGACAGAGGAGGAAGGCGCGAACAGCGGCAGAGCAAGTATTGCTGGTTTGGATATCGACCAGCATGCACTGGGCTGCTTACAGCTTCTTTGATGTCTCTAAACCAGTGAGGCTCCTGAGGGGCAGAAAGGCCTGCTGGGAGCTGAAACGCCTGATCTGATCCTCTGCCGCCTGGATAACTGCTCTGATATTATGCTTCATCTCTTCCTCCTGTGGTTCAGCTCTTCACCGCTGGATAATTACCGCTCAGCTGACGAGGCTTTCTGAAGGACGACGCTGATAGATTTGGACTCAAACTCCCGACAGATGATATTTGGCTTCGCTGATTAATATGTTAGAAGCAATAGCTCTGATTTTCCACCAGGAGCACAAAGCAAACAAAAATCAAGATACAACTGATGCTAGTCCACAGAAATTAAGATTCGATACCAGTGTTCACATTTTTATGATCTTTAAAGTAAGCAAGGAGAAATAAAAAACATAAACAAAATGTTAGAGCAGCAGAGAAACACAATTTAGTTGTTGTGTTAAAGGATTTACTGCTGTGGAAATATTAAACAACTTCATCGTGTAAAACAGCAACAGTAACTTCAGCCAGTGCTTCATAACAACAATGACTGCTTAAGGCGGAGGTTGGGGTGGATGGATGGGTCAACAAAACCACCTTCTATGCCAGTCACATTTTATAAATGTTATCACTTTTCTATAATGGAATTGTACTTATAGAAACAGATGACCTACTGTATACTGTCTGGTCATTAGGCTTAGAAGACTACAGACTAAGCTCAAATGACTTAACTGTATAACTGACGTTTTAACAACCCAAACATTGCTTGTATTTGTCTTGAAGGCCAGGTGTTGTTGAAACTTGAACACATATTCAACTTCTCTTCTCTATATGCCACTGTTCATGGCCCTGGGCTGCACGGTTTGCAAGTGCATCCACGTACCTGGTTAAAATCCACACGAATGCTGGGACTCAAGGCTTTCTGGGTCGTGCACCACATACTTGAAGAAAACAGACATGCTAACCTTGTTATCATGGTAGCTCTTAGCTATAAGCTAATGAATTTGGATGACTGGCACCCTAGCTTAACAAAATTTCAGCACCTGGTGAAGGTAAAAACCAGAACAAAATATGAAATGATGACTTTTCTGAGCGGGGTTCCAAAAACATTTTGGGGGATTGAGGTGAGATGGATAATTTCCACAGCAGGCTACATTATTAGATAGACTAACTCGAACACCAAACGCTTTTCCACCGCTGCGCCGAAATTAAAGAACTCGAGGGGAGGAAATTTTGATTAGAATTTCATTAAAATTATTTGTCATATAAAACATGGAACCTGCGCAGCTGATTTCTGAGGAATATTTGGACAGGACAGGACTGCAGCTGTCTCCACGGTACATTAGGGTGGAATTTCATTTTGCCTTTTTAATTATTAGGAATTTGTCTATCTGTAGTGCGCCTGGAAGGAAGGAAGGAAGGAAGGAAGGAAGGAAGGATGAAAGGAAAGGAAAGAAAGAAAGATGTCCAAATTAACAGAGAGTAAAAAGACGACTCTCACACCTGACTGCATCTCTAATATCGTCCCGGTAAAGCCCCGCCCGCCACTGCCAGTTATCCAGCTCTCTCCTGCTGTGGAAATGGTTATCTAGTCAACAGTGGTGTTATAACCAGTTAAATATTCCTTTAGAGCAGAGGCATTACAGGACCAAACTGGCCCGCCAAAGTGTCCAATCTGCTCCACTGGATGAATGTATAAAGTATGAAAATTGCATCAGAGGGAGTATTTTCAGGACCATGCTGTTGGTTGCATTGCAAAGCATTGTTACAAGTCATAAGGAACAAATCACATCATGGGAGTAGTTGTCCAATGTGTGAATTGAATCTCTAAAATATTAGTTGGCTCTTATTTATGTTTAATATTTATCTTCCACTCTGTCACTGCTGACTTAAAGCTAAACATCTGCCATATCAGCTTCATAGAGTAATTACTTTTAACTCTCATAACAAAAACTTTTATTATATGTGGCTTAACTTAATTTTCATTCAAGAAAAAAACACTCAAGACCAACAACGACGGCCCTGCTGCTCATATTAATGACACTGTGCACATTTCATGGGTTTAAATCGAACAAAAGTGAGAGCTCGTGGGATACTCTGTCAGCCTGTAATATACTGCATTGTCTCCAATAATGAAAATGAGAACATGGCTTTCTAGCAATAAGCTGGCTTCTGTGGCAAATTTTACTACCTTGTGTCATAAAGTCTTTAACGGAGGAATCTGCACTGATTGCTTATACACGAGAAAAGGTCACAGTACAGATCAGCTACACACAAAATTATCTTTATGTTCCTCCTACAATCCTAATTAGTATGTGCTGAATGTGTATTTTCTATCAGCTTTTAATCAGTGGCCGTGTGATAAAGTGTTCAGAATCGACATTACCAGGCTGCAAACAAATTTACTTCTGTCACTTTTTCCTTTACCTCCTCCTTACCCTGTTTATCTAAAGAAGCACAAAAGAAGAGAATAACACCCCTCCGCCTTATCATCCTCCACCTCTCTCTTATTTTCCTATCCTCTCTGCTGTCGGTGGGCGTCCCTGACCCCCCTGCTGGGCCAATCAGACGATTCTTGATGTGAGTCTGTTGTCTGTCTGTCTCCCACTGCTCGCAGATAGGCTGGCGTGCCGCAGAGCCTCCAAACACACAGACACCTCACACTGAGGACGCTGACGCTGGCCCAGGCGGTGCACACGATGTGATCACATGATGTATAGGACACTTATCTAACCGATGGGCTGTTTCTCCATCAGCTTTTCTATAGTTTTTAGTTTTTCTAAAGAATTTAAATCCACTTCACGTGTCATGTCCCACATAGCGCAATTAGGAACTTTGGATTTCTGTGTATGTATCTCTCCTGCGTTGGTCTCATAAACTTTCAGGAAACAAGCCGCACATTTACGTGATGCGGACACAAATTATGAGAGGATCGGTTCCGACATTACAAATGTTGAGGAGGTCAAGGTTGAGACAACAATGTCTAGACGGTCAAAGGCGGGAGGATAAAATATTCATGTCCAACAGTACGGAGAGAACAGAAACAAGGAGTGAAGCTCTGACGTGGGGAGGAGAAAGGAAAAATTGTGACTCAATGGAGTTACAGTCTAGTCAAAACAAATAATTTACTTTACGAAGTATAATTTTTTATGTTACTTCACTAGTACAAACCCATTGCGTGCAGAGGCATAACATGGGCTTCTGTAATAAATACAGCCTGGTCATACACACTTCAACAGCTTAGCTTTCAAAAACAGGTTAATTAATGATCACTGTTTTGTTATACCTTTAAATTACTCGTAATTTGAATCTAGCTGTGTCTCCATGAGTTGCTCAGGTGTAATGCTTCTGGTGGAGCACCCTTCTTGTAACAAATTTCACCTAGCGACAGTCACCAACCTCCAGCAACAACTTGCCAAAAGATCAGGCAATACACGTTTTCCTCTAATAACTGGAGGTGGTGGAAAGGTCAGTAGTCAGAAATCTTTACACCTTGTTTCTGTTGCTGCCGCCTTCTAGACCAGTGTTAGCAGAATTACAACAAGTAATATGGCCCGCTGTGAAGTTTAAAGAAGTTTATGCTTCACATTTGTGTGAGTGAAATTACAGCATTTTATTATACTGAGTCAGTAGCAGTAGCAGATCAGATGGGGATCTGTTGCAACCACACAGTTAATCAATCATGCTAACCTTAGCTGATCACTTAATGCTCCATTGTCCTGATCATCCAAAAACCCAACACAATGACATCCAGACCTCTGAGGCTGAAGCTTCAAAATGAATATACTCACTTAAACTGATCTGATCTACTAGTATTCAGATCATACTCAATAATCAGAACAATCAACTAAGCAACAAAGTGTTGCTTAGGTAAGCTTTTTTATGGTTCCTCTATGATTAAAAGAACCAAATCCATGAGGATAAAGGTAGATGTCTGCCCCCTTCCTGTTATATTTTACTGACATTTCAGAGTTTCTACTCAGTTCGTCTCTGCTCTAATCAAATTTCCTCAACTCCACCTGCAAACACAACCATGAGCTTCTCCCCCGAGAAGACGAGAGGTGCCGGACGTATTATATTCGTGTTCTACTCCTGGATTTGACTCATTTCTGCTCCAACAGTGATCTTTCCACAGTTTCTCTTCCCTGGACGGATGATTTTTCATTCTATGTTAATCTGCTCGGTTGTATTCAGTAGAGACTCTTTGCAGAGAGACAGAATGTCACCCTCCACACTGAGACGCTCCTTCTCCTCTCTTCACTTCCTCAATTAGGCAGCTCATCCATCGCCATGATTACATGCTGCTAATTAAGCAGCTAATCAGCTAATTACCCAGGAGCAGAGAGGAATGAGGAGTGTGTGTGTGTGTGCTTATGTGTGTGTGGTTAACACAAGGTGTTCTGCAAGACAGCAGGGTATAATTCCTGATTCTGGGAGGATTTTTTTGTGTTTGTTTATTATGTTTTAATCCAAAATTATGAATCTTTGTTTATTTTTGTAACTCTCTGGAGTTACATGTTTTTTACTCAATGCTCTGCGCCGAGTGTTGTCTGAATGTAATATTACAGAGCGGAAACGGTTACGTTTTTTTTAATTATTCCTTCCTGTTAGTAACATTCAGAGAAAGGCTGAATGCACCATGAGCTAAAACAATGTTTTCTAATGTCAAGGCATCAAACACAATTCACCCTCTGACCATGAAATTTACATTCCTCATACCCAAGCAGATCCTCACATACTCAGGGATGTGGGAAACATTACACGGATGTGGGACACTTTATAATTACTAGGACACTGTGATTTGATTCCCATTTGTCTTCCTTTAAGTTAACAGATGAGCTTGAGCTTGATATTGATAATCCATTCATTCATTTTCTTGATCACTTGACCAGCTTAGGGCCATTAAAAGGATGGAGCATCTCCCAGCTGTCATAAGTTGAGACACAGACTCACCAGTCTATTATTGGGGCAAAAAACCCCTATTTTGAATCACCAATTAATGTAGCATGCATGTAAACCCAGAGGAAACCCACAGTGGCAGATGCAAAGACCATGCAAAGTGGATGCAGAAAGGTTTGGAAAGGTTGCTGCAGACCAGGAGGTTCACTACAGCACCAGCGTTCTACCAAAGACTGACATCAAAAAAGGAAAAGCAAAAAAAGAGGGCAACTTTGACATTTCAACAGTCAAATCATCATTAATAGTCACTATTATGGCCAATCTGGCCAATTTGGTAACATGGAGGACAGAATTTAATGTGGGGAATGAATTTATAACCCTCCGGGTCACTGATCCCCATTTCCAAGGACATCCCCTCACATAGCTGACACTTTAATTCTCAGACTGATTCAAAAGGACCCTGACCATTCTCACTGTTAATCTTATTACAGCTGTCCAATTCTGTAGGTGGGCTTCTGACCCGGCTAGCAGCAGATAAGATGGGCACGCTGAACTTCATTGATCCCTGAGGGGACACTGAGATGTTACAGCAGCAAAGTAAAATGTTGCCTGGGGAGTCGAGGGTATTAAGAATTGTAATATTAAGGCAATAAAGGTGAGAGAGTGAAATAAACCTGAGTAAAATAAAACAATAAAGAAATATTAAAGGCGACAGAGCCACTTTATAGCACTAATTAAACAAGCAGCCATGATAGGAACTTATCCCCAGAGCTATTGGCATTTCACGATATTCAATATGACAAATATGACTGATTAGTTCACCAGGCAAACCTCATCAATAATCTGCCTGCCAATCAAACGTGACCTTTTGAAGTGAGGTGATGAATTAGCAGGGCCAGTGGACAATCCGATACTAGCCTTCCAATCCATCAAGGTAGCTTCATTGAAGGGGCAAAAGTGGATGTTGGGCTGATTTTGTTTCAACTTGTCATCTTTTGTCTAAATGAAAGTGCAGAGATCTATCTCACAGACTGGCAGTAAAAACCAGCTACAGCAGTGAAACACAAACTTTCCAAGTTTTATTTTTGGCAGGTTAGTTTAGCACCCTTGAGCCATTCTATTGAGGTACACGCAAAATCTACTTTGGAGTTGTTGTGTTATGCCCCGCCCACATCACAAGGAAGTCCTGGCCTATTCTTACTGATAACTGGCTGACGTTGTAGGTTCACTGAGCTCACTGTGGCCTTCCAGATCGTAAGAGCTGACCCAGATGACCTGTTCACTCTCTTAAACTTTATTTATTTTAGTTGTTTTTTTAAAATTATACTTTTTTTAAGTGAACATCTTATGCAGGCTGCCTCCCTGTCAGACACCTTGAGCCTGTTTATGGCATTGCTGAAAAAAGCAAGACCCTAAAAAAACATGTCAACTGGATATTGGCATATGTTATGCAAAAATCTGTAAATATCGTTTAGCATTAAAGGCGGCCTCACAAATGTGCAAGTAACATATGCCTTATGCTCAAATACCCTTCCTACTATCACAGGTGCTTTTACGCAGATTTTAACCTGAGTGCAGAAATGTTGATGCTTGTAATAAGATCGATAGTTAATTTTGTCATCTGCACAGTTTGCTGTGGATGACTTATGTAAAATATGACTTACCATAATTTCCGCATTAGGCGCACTTAAAATCCTTTAATTTTTTTTGTTTTTTATCGACAGTCCACCTTATAATCGGGTGCGCCATATGTATGAATTCTAGTTGTGCTTACTGACCTCGAATGATTTTATGTGGTACACGGTGCTCAAAAATCTGTCAAAAAATATTTTAGTACAACTTTGATAAGCTACGAAGCCGCACTGCTTGATGGATTGTTGAAGCATTAAGACTACTGTAGTCAGGAGCCTCGTGGAAGAATCTGGGTTCAAAACTCCGTCTCCTTCAGGTCCCAAAGTCAAACAAACACTCCGGCATCACTGAGAGTCAAAAACTGTCTAAATTCTTTCACCTTTAATAAAATGATCAGCATTGCTGCTTTACCAGGTGTAACAATTAAGTTTAACATCCAGGCATCCATGAAAACAGAATTTATTAAATTTAACGGAGTTAGAAGTTAGCAGGAAGTTAGCTCGCTAGTTTCCACCTAAACATGATATAGCATGTTCTGACTGAGAGATTTGTGAAAAAATTCAAACGTACAGCTATGTTATCACTTCCAACATAAATGAAGACAGAAAACTAAACAGCAGTGACGTTTGTAAGGTTACTGAAGTTGGACTAGCTGGTATATAATGATCTGCTACGTGATCGCTAGCGACACAGCTATGTTAGCATAACATAAACACAGTGAAGCTGGAGGATGAACACTAACTTTTTTCCACTCAATAAAAGTTGGGTTCCCGATGGTTAGGGACAAATGCAATCGCATGGCAGGATGCTGTAAACGGACTAAACTTCAGTCAGGAGAACAACTGAGATAATCCATCCACAATACGAGGTTAGTCATTAATATACTGCAACAACATGGGAATAAAGCAGCTGCGAGAGAATTCAACATTAATGAATCGATGGTACGGAAGTGGACGATGAAAGAAGAATGAGTTGAGTAAAGTTTGACTTATCTGACTGCTTTGTTTCACTTAATGTGCCTTATAATCCGGTGCGACTTATGGTCCGAAAAATACGGTTGTAAAAGTATTACTGGAAGAAAACAGACTACATTTAAAGTCATGTGTGGGCGAGTCTCTGTACGTTCAGTGATGGAGGTTAAAAACATTGTCTGTGTGGACTGGTTAATAAGTCAGAATACTTTGATCCAATAATTGCGATGATGACGAAATGTTAAAGAGTAAACCGCCCACACAATCATAGAGCAAAATATCTCAAACAGAAATCAGTCAACATTCCTAAGAGTTGTTGTTTTGCTTACAGTATCTTTGGAAAAATAGAAAACTGCATGGCATCATCATCAAAAATGAAGACAAAGAAGGATTTCTCCTTAAGTAGCAGCAGAAATTCCACTGCAATGTAACTGTGCTGGCATGAATTACCACCCCAGACTTAAAAGTAATTACAGGTAGTAATTTTTAATAAGGAATATTACTGTTTTAATACAGTCAGAGGTGTAAAAATGTATTGGATTGAGCATCAGAGGATACTTAGGAAGGTAAAAAATACCAAGCTGGTGCTCAGTTTGAAGCTGGATGTTTGCAGTAGAACAAAAATGAAATGAAGCTTCTAGGAAAGCTCATTTTCTTGGGATGAGAAATGCCCCCAAACTTGTAAATGACAGTAGAGGGAATGAGCTACATATGTATCAAAGTCTGAACACAGACAGATAACGTGAAGACTAGATAGGAATACCTCAATCTTCTTCCAGATATCAGGGTCTTTGTCATGACTCTGAATGTCCTCCAGCAGCTGCTGCACCAGAGACGCGCATTCACGCCCTCTCAACGGGGGCAGGGTCAGTGGAAGCTGATGCTCTGCTGACCTTCGCCCCTCATCCTCTTCAGACTGCAGGTCACTTAACGGGCCCGATTCGATGCTTTCGTCCAGGGAGGGTGCAACATCGCTCGAGGAACTGGGGCTAAAGCGGCCAAGCAGGTTTCGCCTGCGAGTAACCTGAAGGAGGATGCACAAGTTGACATCATTGGAACTTTTGTTCAGCTTCAACAAGTATTTTTTTGGAGTTAAAACACACAAAGAAACTATTTTCATACCAGCGATGGCAGAGGAGAAGGAATGTCTTCCCCACTATCCACTACACTGCTCACATTGTCCCCGCTCTCTCCTATATCCCAGTCCGGGTTGAGCTCAGTCAAATCCCAATCATCCACATCCTGGGTAGAGCCACCTGGCCTCTGCAGTTAGATGTAAAAAGAGCAATAGTGGTTGCAGTTTAGATTACAGTGATGGACAGCCAGACACAGTATTCAGGATCCTAGTTGTTAACTAACCAAGGGGACGGTCTGAGTCAGACTTTCTAGTTTCATAGCAAGCATTTCTGTTTTGCGGAGCTGAGCAGGGAGAGCCAGGAACTCTTCTGACCCATACCAGTGCTCCCTGTCTGGGCTGCCTTTGGATGAGACTTGGGGACCCTATCAGACAAGAAAGTAGGAAATAAACATACAGTGGAACATCGAGTATGTGCAATTGTCAAACTTCTGCACTCGCTAACCTCGTCTGTTTTTGACCACATAGTTCCTGATCTCAACTCTTATTTAAACTGAATACTTGCAGGTAAATTGTGATTAGTATAGTACTGCATGCTTGTGATTTGAGAAGACATCAACTACAAAAGTTTTCACTACTTTAAAACATGCTAAACTAATAAAAAATGAAAAAAATGAAAACGAATAGATGTCGATTTAGACTGACTTCAGATGGCAAATAATTCCACTTAATCTGAGAAAAATGCTACCACACACACAAACGCTCTGTAATATGCCTCAGTCCTTCTCTGTCTGCACAAAACACAAACTCTTCTCCTAAACAAAGGAAATAATCTCTCACCCTCTGACCCTGGCGCTTTACAATCCAGACCGCCGCCTTGCTACGAGGCGGTCGGGGGTCCGACTCCTCTCCTGATGCTTCCAAGTCTGAAGAGAGAGCTTGCTCCCTCATGGGAGAAGGCAAGGAGGAATCAGAGTCCCCCTCACTATGTGTATGTGTCTCCTTCTGCATCCTCTCCATTTGATTTGATGTTTCATTCTGAGATTTCAGGTCCTGCAAAAGCAGGGGGGCGTCAGCGGTTGGTCTGGCCCCAGATGAGCTCCTCTGGTCAGGCAGAAGCCTCTGTGCACTCCCACCTGAGCGTCCTCCATATCTGGAGCTTGCATGGTTTCCACGTATGTTGCACCCATTCATCACCTGTTTAGGTAATGGAAATTTGAGTTAAAGATGACATTTCTGAAGCTCTTTATGCTTACTGGGTACATATAGTGGAAGAGAATTAACATCAATAAAAAGCTATCTCTGTCTCAATAGGAGGAAATGCAAGATAAAACAGAAGAATGTGTGGGTTTAACAAGAGTTTCCTGATCCTTCTGTCTCTTCAGGTTATGAGGCTACCTCTGTGTCAGAAAACAGATTGTCACGGTGATCACGGCGATAGTCGTGACGCCAGCTGGAGTCCATTGTTTTATTACAAGACCCATCTGTGGATGCAGCCATCATCAACTCACTGCAACTCACTTACATTCTACAGTTCACCGCTGAGGCAGCAAACAAGGATGCCTACTGCTAGGTAGGCGGTGGTTTTTTTTGTATTTTGCTGCAGGTATACTATATTTGTGACATTCTCAATGTTCCCCAAGAAACAAACACGTCTCCTGAGTTATTAAAATATATGGTCTTTATGTTCTGCTATTAGCCAGTATTACTTCAAATAAATCCTTGTGAATTGTGAAAGTTTTAAATTAGTTGTGTGTTCCTTAAATGCAAATCTATATCCAGCTGTATCTGTGTAAAGATTAGTTACATTAACTATTTATTGCTTGTTGGTGCAATATTTTCTTACGAAAGTTAAGCGTCCTGCCTGAAGTCGAATAAATGTGTTTTTACTGTTTTGTTTTTATTTTTCAGAAATTGAACAAATGGTTTTCTTTGGTAAATCTTCAGTACATGTAATTTTCATAATAGGTAAAAATGTCTCTGTTGCAGTTTGGGATTTATGCTCATTTCATTTATAAATGTTGTTACTGAAGTGAAAAAACAAAGGACAAAGGAGGACAAACCTGCAGACTCTCGCAGGACTGTGAAACATTTTCCGGATAAACTGAGTCCAGTTCCAACCAGAACTTGGAGCGGTCTGGAGGAGAGGCAGAGATGAGAGACGGGGTGCTTCGGCTCAGCTCAGACTGGAACTGGATCCCTGAGACTGGGCTAACCTTCTCCGAACCTCCCACTGAGTCCTCCGCCCTGGATGCTCCATCTGGGAACATTGCAGCTCTCTTGGGAAGTGATGGTTGTGTGGGTGATACTTCGGTGCTGTGGAACTCACCCTGCAGGGGGCGCTTCGCACTTTCATTGTGGTTAGGCATGCCACATTGCATTGTGGGCAAAATAGATGAAGAAGGGTTATGGTTTGTTGAGTCACTGGGAGAAGAGAGTTCCGGTAAACTGTTATGGATTTTGTGGTTTGACAGATGGGGATCTCCACTTTCCTCAGATCCTGGTTCCTGGTTTGGGTCTTGGGTTTGGTTGATTTCCTTTAGGGTGTCCTCACTATTAGACTCTGCTACCCGGACCTCAGGTTCATCACTGGGACTGTAGTCACTTAACTCAAAGGCAGTGATACCACAGTCCAGAGAGAAGTAGTCTTGGCTGCAGCGGATAGTCAGCTGACCACAATCGTCTACCTCTGTCAGAGCGTCCAGGCGGGTCTAGATGAAGAAATAACCACTTTAATGTATCAGACACTATCACTGTGAAAGAACAAGGAAATTTAACAAATGTATTTATTACTTCTCAGTGTGATTCCAAACACAGTCAGTCTGTTTGATTGAATTCACTGAGATCTCACTGATAGAGGCAAGTTTTGGAGCTGAGAAATACTTGATTTAAAAATAAAAGAGCGTCTAAAACGTGAGATTTGTTCATCTGTGTGTCTGATACCTGGTGCTGGTCCTGGCTGAAGGCCTGCAGGATGTCAGTCTGGCGGGTGTAGTTTCCGTTGGAGTCCTGCAGGCTCTGCAGCAGACGTTCTTTCAGGACCAGAACCGAGACTCTCAGCTGGTGCCACAGCAGCTGCACCGTCCTAAACCACAAGAGGTACAACATTTACCGATAGCTCATGTTGTATTTCTTGTGAAACCCGATGACTATGAAAGAAGCTGTTTTTAACATTCTTACATTTCTGCTTTGCATCATTAATGTTTCAGACCATTACTCAAAACATATACTGTCATTTCTTCAGGGTTACACTGTAACATTTTGTTGTAACAGTATACTGTACATACATACATTGCTTAGATTTGGGGGCAGATTGTGAGCTGTTGTAATAAAAGGGCACCCATTATTAATTAATAGTAGGTCTTAGATATATGAACAGAACGAGCAACTGGGCGTTAAAAACAGCTATATCCATTACTCTACTCTTTTTAACCCAGTACCTACATAATAGAGTTATTACATTGTAACTCTTACAATTATGCTGTATACTGTGTGCTGAAATTTAAAGTATGTCTCATCTTGTGGAGACCAACCTGATGTCAACAATGATGTTAACAGAGTAGGACAGTAGTTTCAGGGAGAACTCCGTCTCCAGCAGGGCGTGAATCTGCTCCACATGATCTGAGATGTCCTCACAGATGTCCTATAGTCACACAAACAAGAGAAAAAAATCATGAAACATCAGAAAAGTGATCAAATAATAAGCATACAAACACATATACAAGCCATACCTAACCCCAGTTACTCTAGTATCTATAAATCTAGAGGCACTATAGAACAAAAAAATCTGCTGAGTACTAATGCTGAAAAAGCAGAACTGGTAAGGATGTCATATTTCCCCTTTTAACCATGAGTCAGTTCCATGAGGTACCAGTTCCATGTTTGTGTGCAAAAACATGGAAAACTCGTGTTTCTGGGAGTAACATTGGCTCTATATCACACTTGTTGTTGACTGAGATTGGTGAACTAAATTCAGAAGCTGTAAACCCACTCAGATGCACAAAGACAGACAGACGGACTCCGGGCTAAAATAACATCAGCTGTCACAAACTTTTATAACTGAAGTTTAGTGATGTGATGAACATGCAAATTACCCACTTGTGTATCTCAACAATGCAGTGCTTCCTAAATTCTGCCTCAAAAGCATAAACACTTCAGTTTTTGTAAAATGTGTGTGTTTGTAGTTAGAGGTGGTGTTTCAGAAGTTCATTGGGATAGTCATTGTAATTACAAAAAACAACATGATCTAATTAAAGCTCTGTTTAAGACCATTAAACACTGAGCACGTTGTGAAAAAGCGGCACGAAATTCCAGATTTTTCAGCTCCAAACTTGTCGTGTAACATTTATATACACTAAATGTGTTGCGTTTTTTCTGAAAATGTATCCTCAAAAAACAAACTGTGAAAAAATGAAGTTGACATCAAGCAGTGATGAATTCCTAAACAAGAGAAGGAATAAAAGGAGATTTTGGGTTCATCCAATTCTTATGAGACGATAGCAGCAGGGAGAATTTCACGGTTCGAGCCACAACTTGAAGCTGTGTCACGGCTGCTTTCGTACATATGTCAGGATGTCAGTGGGGCAGTTTGAGCTCTTGTGGCCAGATGTGGGACAACTTCTGAGGAGCTAGAGAATTTATTTCAGAGAACCGACACACCTGGAACAGCGTCTCGCTGTGTGTCTGAGGTAAGATACAATTATTTTACTATTTCCATCTCATTAGATGTTCAGAAGTGGTGTGTGTTTTGAACTACAATCCCCTTGTTTGCAAATTAGGTGATCTGATCTGTTTATTCATGTGCAAAAATCAGAAATTCAAGCTTCATTCTAGAAAAGAATTGCCACAAATTTATCCAGCAAAATTACACGATCGGTGAGTGAGAACAGGTCTGAAAAATATCTATGTCCGCTGTATAGAGATCTTAAGACCTTTTATTAAGCTACATACAAAGATGCACTGATTCAGGAACTTGTGAAGTCTTGTTATTTTTTTTAACTTTTAACTGTAAAATGTTTCTATTGATCCCTTCTGAAAGTGCAAAACTTTCCTCACAGTTGTTGAACTTGAGAAGGTTTGCACTTTCATAGCTGGCACGTGAGCCAGCTCAGCCTGTACTGCACTGGTGTTTTAAATGCACATTAAGTATAATGACTTTTAAACTGTGTCTGTGAGTATCTTTAGCACCTTTCCAAACTACCTCCTGACAGCATGTGCAACCAGTTTTATGTACTTTTATTAATGTTTTATATTTTCTTGCCATCCAACTCTGTTGTTACTGCTTTGCAGAAAGGAAACTAGTGCGCACTAAAATTAGATGACCTTTTTAGAAAGCAGGTGACCTTGTTTTGAACCCACTGCGGCTACTTTACATCCACCTCAGGCCGCTGAGTCACTGTGTTGCTCCATGGTGACCTCTCTGAACAACACAACACCTCCTGCTCTGCTACAGCCTGGATTAGGACACCGCTCGGCATGTGAGAATGTAGGTCACACACGCTGCCAGCTTGGCTAGTTTGGCTAACAGTGTGACCTGCTTAGCAGTGTTCCAAAATAAATCTGTATCTACTGTATGCGGGGTGAAGTGCCGCTGCATCAGGATTCCAGCTTGTGGTCAGTGTGAACATGAATGCTCAAAAACAGAGTGCGGAGGACAGAGACTTTCATGTGGCCTGTATGACTGCAGAGTTTAGTATGCAGGTGTTAAACAGTGCTGACGTTTTAGTGAACTTGTCTGTTTTCTGGCTCCAGCTGACCAAATGTGAGCGGATTCTGGCCCACATGTGTCTGTCAGATTTAGTCTGACATGAGCGGCACATGAGCCAGCTTTCAGTCCATTTGTATCATTCAAGTCCAGCATGAGTCTGGAAACCAGTCAGGCTGTAGTTAGCAGTTGCTGTTGGGCTAACTGATCAAAAAAACAAAAATCTAACATCTTACTGGCCAACTAGCTTTATAGTACAGTAAGTCTAAACTTCACTAACTAGGCCTTCTACTGACCGTGGGGCTGTGCATTTGCATGCTCAATTCTGAACTTAGGTT